>NC_141620.1:46541653-46734153 GCF_047967505.1 Dipteris shenzhenensis | reverse complement strand
CAGATTATTGTGCCCATCGAATATACTTTGCATGCTGGATCATGCATTATATACTGTTTTCCCCCCCGTGTTATGCACAAAAGTCAAAAAAGGTGCTCCCAGGTGTGCGCCACTTTGTATGCAAGTAAATACCACCTATGTTACAGTGTGTGCAAAGTATTGTGCCTATTTGATATGCTTTGCATGATCGATTCTCTCATTAAACATCGTTTTTTACTCACTATGATGAACATCCGTCAAAAAACACGCACCTAAGTGTGTTATCCGAACAAGTAATTATCGGATGGGCATGCCACTTCGCACCCAATTCAATATCATATAGGTTGAGATGTGTGCAAAGATTGTGTCCATTGGATATGATTTCCATGGTCGATCATGCATCATACATCGTTTTACTCCTAGTGTTATGCACCATCGTAAAAAAATATGCTCCTAGGTGTGTTATCCGAACAAGTACTTATGGGATGGGCATGCCACTTTGCATGTAGGTTAATACCACTAAAATTGAGGTGCCTGAAAAATATTGTGTCCATCAGATATGATTCTCATGGTTGACCAAGCATTAAACACCGTTTTTGCCTCAGGTGTGTTAAATTCCAACAAGTACTTATGGGATTGACGCCCCACATTGCATGTAACTCAATACCACCTAGGTTGAGGTGCATGCAAAGTATTGTGCCCATCGGATATGCTTTGCATGCTCAATCATGCATTATGCTCCATTTTCCCCCTAGTGTTACGCATAACCATAAAAAAATGCGCTCCCAGGTGTGTTATGTAAACAAGAACTTATGGGATAGGCATGTCACTTTGAATTCAAGTACATACCACCTAGGTGGAGGTGCGTGCAGATTATTGTGGCCATCCAATAGGCTTTGCATTGTCGATCAAGCATTAAACACCATTTTTAGCTGTGTGATTCACATCCATTAAAAAACACGCTCCTAAGTGTGTTATCCGAACAAGTACTTATCGGATGGGCCTGCCACATCGCACGCAACTCAATACCACCTAGGTTGAGGTGTGTGCAAAGTATTGTGCCCATCAGATATGCTATGCATGGTTGATCATGCATTATACACCATTTCTCCCCTAGTCTTATGCACAACTATAAAAAAGCACGCTCCTAGGTATGTTATATGAAAAATTACTTATGGGATTGGTGTGCCACTTTGCATATCTCAAGTAAATACCACCTAGGTTGAGGAGAGTGAAAAGTATTGTGTCCATCTGATATGATTTGCATTGTCGATTCTTGCATTAAACACCGTTTTTCCCTCAGTGTGATGCACATTCATTAAAAAACACTCTCCTAGGTGTGTTATCCGAACAAGTACTTATCGGATGGGCGCGCCACTTCTCACACAATTTAATACCATCTAGTATGAGATGCATGCAAAGTGTTTTGTACATTGGATATGATTTGCATGCTCGATCACACATTATACACAGTTTTCCTCCTAGTGTTATGCATCACTGTCAAAAAACACGCTCCTAAATGTGTTATCTAAACAGGTACTTATGTGATGGGCGTGACACTTTGCATGTAGGTCAATATGACCGGGATAGAGTCTTATTCAAATTATTGAGCCCATCATATATGATTTGCATGGTCGACCAAGCATTAAACTCCGTTTTTGTCTTAGTGTCATGCACAAGCATAAAAAAACACTGTCCTAGGTGTGTTATTCCAACAAGTACTTATCGGATTGGTGCGCCAAATTGGATGCAACTCAATACCACCTAGGTTGAGGTGAGTGCAAAGTATTACACCCATCTAATATGCTTTGCATGACGATCATGCATTATGCACCGTTTTCCCGCTAGTGTTATGCACAACCGTAAAAAAATGCGCTCCCAGATGTGTTATGCGAAGTACTTATGGGATGGGCATGCCACTTTGCATGCAAGTAAATACCACCTAGCTTGAGGTAGTGCAAAGTATTGTGTCCATCGAATAGGCTTTCCATTGTCGATCAAGCATTAAATACCATTTTTGACTCAGTGTGATTCACATCCTTAAAAAAACACGCTCCTAAGTGTGTTATTCCAACCTTGAGTACTTATCAGACAAGTGTGACACATTTCATGCAACTCAATACCACCTAGGTTGAGGTGTGTGCAAAGTATTATGACCATCAGATATACTATGCATGGTCGATCACGCATTATACACCGTTTTTCCCCTAGTGATATGCACAACCGTCAAAAAATATACTCCCAAGTGTGTTATCTGAACAAGTACTTATGGGATGGGTCCACCACTTTGCATGCAAGTAGATACTACCTAGGTTGAGGTGCGTGCAAAGTATTGTGCCCATCTGATATTCTTTGCATGGTCGATTCTCACATTAAACACCGTTTTTGCCTCAGGTGATGCATATCCGTCAAAAAACATAAACCTAGGTGTGTTATGAGAGTGCTCTCAACGGAAGCAAGAACGGAAGAAGGAGAGAGAGAGACAGAGAGCCACACAAGTTTGGTGGGTGCAAAACCACCCTAATCTTCTTTTTCATTCATTTATATATGTGTTTGAGTATTGTACATAACCGGGGTTAAGGCACAGTGACCTTTAACTCCCACAACCTCCCACTTAAAGGACAATGTTCCTTTAAGAGAGAAAAACTAGTGAGCATACTATCCAATGCCCATCAATACATGACAATACTCAAACCGTTGAATAGGTAGACTCTTCGTCAGCATATCTGCAGGATTATCATCTGTATGAACCTTGACAAGCTCTATGCGCTTGTCCTCAAGTACCTCCTTGATGAAATGGTACTTGACCTCAATGTGTTTGGTCTTTGCATGAAAGACCGGATTCCGTGCTAGCTGAATAGCACTCATGGAATCACTATGCAATGTCGGTACACCTGTATGAATCCCCAAATCTCCCACTAGCCGATCAAGCCATATAGCCTCCTTGCAACCCTCTGTGGCTGCAACATACTCAGCCTCTGTGGTAGACAAAGCAACGCACTTCTGTGCACGAGACATCCGCGACACTGCACCACCTGCAAAGGTGAACACATAACCAGAAGTGGATCTCCTACTATCCACATGCCCTGCATAGTCTAAATCTGTGTACCCAAGTACACGCATGTCTCCTTTACCAAAGCAAATGCACATCTCTTTGGTACCCTTCATGTACCTCATGATGCACTTAACTGCCTCCCAATGCCTCTTTCCTGGATTAGCCATATACCGGCTAACAACTCCCACTGCAAATGCAATGTCTGGTCTAGTAGCTATCATAACATACATAAGACTCCCAACTGCTGATGCATAAGGAACCTTGGCCATCATGGCCCTCTCCTCATCCGATTTGGGACTATCTGTATGACTCAGTTTCACATATGGAGGCAATGGAGTACTCACTGCCTTCCCCCCCTCCATATTGAAACACTGCAATACTTTTGTAACATACTCTTTTTGTGAAAGCCAAAGGAGTTTCCTACTCCGATCACGCATGATGCGCATACCAAGAATATGATCTGCAAGTCCCAAATCCTTCATATCAAAGGCCTCATGCAACTTGGCCTTTAAAGCATCTAGCTCATAAGTATTCTTGCTAGCCAATAGCATATCATCCACATATAGTGCCAAGATTATCAGGCTATTATCCTTAGCCCTTTTAGTGTAGAGGCAGTGATCAATTTCACTCCTTCTAAAACCCTGGGACCGAATGAAAGCATCAAACTTCTGATACCATTCTCTAGGCGCTTGCTTAAGACCATAGAGACTCTTCTTTAGCTTGCAAACTAAATGCTCTTTGCCCTTTTCTTCAAAGCCTTCCGGCTGCACCATGTAAATTTTCTCATGCAAATCCCCATGCAAGAAAGTTGTCTTGACATCCATTTGCATAAGCTCCATATCCTCTGATGCCACTAGTCCAAGCATGCATCTAAGTGTGGTCATCTTCACAACCGGAGAGAATATCTCATCAAAGTCCACACTCTTCTCTTGCTTGAACCCTTTAGCAAAGTAGGCCTTGTACCTAGGCACATCATCACCTGTGACCTTCATTTTGTAGACCCATTTACATGGCAATGCTTTCTTTCCATGTGGCAAAGAAACCAAGTCCCAAGTCTTATTCTTCATAAGTGAACTCATCTCTGATTGCATAGCATACTCCCACTTGCGTTGATCCTCACGCATCATAGCCTCTTTGTAGCAAGAAGTCTCCCCGCAATCAGTAAGCATCACATAGTCTACCCCTGGAACAAACCTATTAGGTGGTCTAGACACTCTAGATGATCTTCTCAAGGGCATTTCAGCTTGCTGTCCCATTTGCATATCAGCCACATTTGGCTCATCATTTCCACCAATAGATGATCCATCATCTACCCTTGATTGTATACCTGTGGGAGTACTTGGTGGCACTATTTCTTGCACATTTGGTGCATGGACAGCTTGCTGCTTATCAACATATGCAGGTGGATTCACATCCTGGAAAGTGATTCTCCTCATTTCCACATCCCTCATGGGTGCCTTATGCATCTTCTTCTCATTGAAGACCACATCATGGCTGCGTATGATCTTCTTTGCTTCTAGATCCCAGAGACGATAACCCATCTCTCCACTTTCACCATAACCTAGAAAGATGCATTTCCTAGACTTAGGATCTAGCTTCTTTCGAAGCTCTTTTGGCACATGTGCATATGCCTCACACCCAAATATACGCAAATGAGAGTAAGAGGGCTTCTTGCCACTCCATGCCTCTTCAGGAATACCACCATCCAAAATCTTACTAGGTGATCTATTAATCACATGCACTGCAGTCTTCATTGCCTCAGCCCAAAAACCACCAGAAAGACTTGCATTAGAAAGCATGCATTGCAACCTTTCTTGAATGGTACGGTTCATCTTTTCTGCAACTGGATTTTGCTCTGGAGTATGAGGGGATGTGAGCTCCCTCTTAATCCCACGTGTATCACAGAAATGTTGAAAGTCATGAGAGAGATACTCTCCACCATTGTCAGTCCGTAGGCATTTAAGCATTCTACCTGACTGATTCTCAACCAAGGCAAGCCATTTCTAAAATACCTGGAATACATCACTCTTTTGAGCTATAGCATAAGCCCACACATAAGCCCACACTTTCCTAGTTGCATCATCAATGAATGTCACATAGTATTCAGCCCTGCCTAATGACTGTGTAGGCATGGGACCACATACGTCTGAATGCACCAAATCAAGCATTTCAAACTCTTTCTTTCCCCTTCTTTTATGGGCTGATTTAGTTTGCTTCCCATAGAGACAATGCTCACAAAATTCAAAATCAGAGAAACTCAAATGCGGTACATAACCCAAATGGCATAAGAGTTTCATTCCATTCTGGCTCATGTGCCTGAACCTGCAATGCCATAAAGAAGTGCTTGGCTGCTTGGTTATTGCAACAACATGATCAAATACCCCTGATACATGTAAGGGATACAAAGTCCCACACTTGGCACCCCTGGCCAAAAGCATAGAGCCCTTTTGAATTTTCCAACTTTGAAAGCCAAAAGTGGTGTGAAAACCAGCATCATCTAGCTGACCCACTGAAATAAGACTCTTGGTCAGCTTAGGCACATGTCTCACATGTTTCAAAACAAATGCAGACCCATTTGCAAAAGAAAACTTTATGTCACCTGCTCCTACTATGTCATATGCATAGTCATTTCCAAGATGCACACAACCTATCTTTCCACTATCATAAGTGGAGAACCATTCCCTATGGGGAGTAACATGGAATGAAGCACCAAAATCCAAAATCAAATCCTGGGAATATGCATCATCTGAAGTGGTAAGCAACTCTGCAGATAAACTAGACATGAAGAGAACATCATTGTCACTATCATGTGTGACTGCATTGATCTCCTCGATCTTCACTTTTCCTTTGTCCTCCCTTGGACTCTCTTCTTTTTGATTTGCACCCCAATTTGCATTCTTTTTCTTATCCTTTTGCTCTCTTTTCAGCTTGTAGCAATCCTTTTTCATATGGCCCTTCTTGCCACAATGGTAACACTCAATGTTCCGTGCCCTGGATTTGCTACGAGACTTCCCTCTTTCTTGGGACTTCCCCCTAAACTGTGATCTGCCCCTTTGCACATTTAAGGTTGCATCCTGCTTGTTGCCATCCATAGACTTTTGTCTGATCTCCTCGGCCAACAAGCTACCCACAACATCATCAAATTTCTGTACTCCACCAGGTGCAGAGTTACTGACAGCTGTACGGAAGGTATCCCATGAGGATGGCAATGAACATAAGAGAAATATTGCCTTAGTCTCCGCATCAAAATTCATTTTTTGAGCCTGAAGCTGGCTGAAAATAATATTGAATTCATTCAAGTGAGAAGCAATGGAGACCCCTTCCTTCATCTGCAACTCAAACAACCTCTTCATGAGGTAAACTTTATTAGAGGCAGTTTCCTTCTCATAAGTGGCACACAGTTTCTTCCACAAATCTTTAGTAGTCTGCTCATTTACTACTGTGAAATAAATTGACTCTGCAAGATGAAGTCTAATAGTAGACTTTGCTAATGCATCCAACTCATTCCAATCATCCTCTGACATATTTGCAGGCTTAGCTTCAATCCCTGCCAAGGGTTTAATCTGCTTCTTTTGAATAAGCACATCCCTTATTTGTTCTTTCCACAAAGAAAAGTTTGTCCCATCAAACTTTTTAATGTTGAAAAACTCCTTTTCAGACATGGAAGAGGATGCCATGATGCAAATAAAGCAAAATCCCAAATGCTAGTGCCTCAAGAGAGAATCACACCAAATACCAGGTGCACCCAAATGTGTATGCCACAATAGACTGAAATATCACCAAAACTCAAAGCTCAAAGCATCAAAAGATGCATCTGACTCATGTGCATATACTATGCATCTATATGAGCAAATCTGGCCCAAAAGAAAATGCCAATAAGTGCCAAATGGCTCAAGCATAAACACCGTCCACTAGCATATGCATCAATAATATCTCATCCAAGAGAGCATACCACTATCAGTGCATCACCAACAATGTGTCAAAGCTATCCCTCAGCATAAAATAGCATCCATGTGCAAAGCGTCCATAAAAAATAGCATCCCACAAGGCAATTTGGGCCTATCAGCGCATCCAATAAGGACCGTAATGCATCCAAATGGCCTATAAATCATCCACTGAGATGCTTCAAAACATGGGCGCCATTGCATAATCGGACTCAGCAAGAAAATCTGCAAATATCTCTCTTCTGCCAGAACTCCAAAATCCCAACCGATGAGTGAGAGATGGGAGTCAACACTTATCCACTGCTCGGGGGGTTCACTATGTATAAACCCTCTATATCACGTGCGTTCAAGGCCTATATTCAAAATCCCTTATCTGTAAATTTTTTCATAAATAAAATGTACCCCTTTTCTATACAAATCTGTAAATTTTTTCCAAAACTATTTTAAATAGTCCCTTATGTATATTTATTTCTGTAAATTTTAGGAATAAAAAATATCCTTCTGTTGAACTCACGTGATAGGGTTACATATGATGAGTGACCCCCCCGAGATCCACTGCCATGTGGCATAAATCTAAGGTTTCAAAACCTTAGTATGAAAAATGCATAACAGAGAGACGAAATCGAATACACAGAGATTTATAACTCTGAAAATCCTTCACCGAATCACGCAAGAACTGATAGGTAGGGGTTTTTGGGCGTCCGGAACGCAATGGGACAGACGGTTTTGGAAACCGTGGTCTCAATCACTGGGTCCAACACACGGATTGAAAAACGTTTTTTGAAATAGAGCTGTTTGTAAACTCCACCGGAGTGCGAATGATGAGCAACATAGAAGTTTTAGGACCTCTTGAGTCCACCGGAACTGACAGATCTGCAAATGGTTGCTCCAAACTTGAGTTCCAACACCCAGGCAAAAAACGCAGGAACTGACACAGTGACTCAGAAATCCAATGAAATGATCCCAGATTCAGGAATGAAGGTGTTTCCAGGCTCCTGAAGTAATGTGGACACCAAAAGCAAGCAATAGTTGCCTCTACAAGTCAATACGGAGTCTCTGTCATCGAACGGAACAGGGAAAAGCTCAAAAAACGACTTTTTCTTTGAAACCACTTAACAGGCTCTCAAAATCACTTTGCAAAGCCAAAGTGACTTTTACAAAGGTTCCTCCAAGGTCTCTGCACACTCTGATGCAAGTAAAGTCGCCCACAAAGCTTCCCACAGAGCTTCTCCTTCCTCCCACAGAGCTACTGAGCTTCAAAGCATTCACGCACGCTCAGCTAGATCACCCGGGCTCTGATACTAGTTGAGAGTGCTCTCAACGAAAGCAAGAACGGAAGAAGGAGAGAGAGAGACAGAGAGCCACACAAGTTTGGTGGGTGCAGAACCACCCTAATCTTCTTTTTCATTCATTTATATATGTGTTTGACTATTGTACATAACCGGGGTTAAGGCATAGTGACCTTTAACCCCCACATGTTATCCGAACAAGTAATTATCGGATGGGCACACCACATTGCATGCAACTCAATACTAAATTCTTTATACTATCTTTTATAATTCTAAACCGTAAAATCACAAATTTAAATTAGAGATTCTATTAGCTAAATGCTTGTATCCTTGTATCACCATCGAAAATTAATAAAATAAAGTAAAAGTAAAATAAAAGAGATTAATTTAATAAAAAGTTACAAATAATAGAAAAAATATTCAAAAGAGACTAATATTTTCTATAATTGTTCCACAGGAAGATGGCAACAGATTTCATTCCTGGAATGGATGTGATATTATGTTGCCAAAGAGAAGTAGTTGCTTTTGTTACAATCCATGATAGTGATCCAAATTCTCTTTGTCACTTTTAAGGACTTGGCAAAGATAAGGTTGTAGTTATTGTATCAAAGATTCTTAGTGCACATGTTGAGCTAAAATATAAGTGTGGAGATATGGAAGTACTTGGAGATGTTATGTCTTATAATGTTTTCAATAAATCATTTATTGCATGGGATAGAGATGAGACTTATCCAACACATATCATTGGGAATACAAAGTGCAATTCTTTGGATTTCAATGTGGGAGATATTTTGCAAATAATATCATTTGCAAATCAGAACATAGCAGAAGGTCAAGTTTTGGGGTTTGAACACCGGGATTAGTGGTCATTTGCGAACATGAGGATTGTAAAAGTTACTAGCGATGATATGGATGATAAAACAACGTCATTGGATGGTCCCTATTATGAGTAAGGAAAACATTTGAGATGGAGCATGCAATTTTTGAAGATTAAAAAGGGACATGTGGTTTTCAATGACAAAGATAGAGTATACTACAATTTCAGAGGACTTAAAGAATATGCCTACTACAAGCCAAGCTTTGTCCCTTTAGACGTGGATGATTTCAATGAACTCAAGCATAGAAGTGACATCTTATCAGGAGTGGATGAGTTCATTGATACCAAGAAAGATAAAGAATTCAGAAGCAATGCCCACTCTGGAGTGGATGAATTCTTGCATATTGAGAAAGGCAAAGGCATCAAAAGTGTTGTCTCTTCAGAATTAGATGATTTCAATGCAATCCTCTATAGAAGTGACATCTTATCAGGAGTTGATGAGTTCAGTGGGTGCTAATTATGGATAAGCAAAGCGAGTTTAGTCAAGTGTCGCTATATAGCAACATTTATACAGAGTCGCTATATAGGGACACTTACCAGACTTGTAGAAGGTCGTTATGTAGCCACACTGAGATAATTCCCTATAGCGACATTCTACAAAGAGTGTTTTTTCCCATATCGACCTTTAAATATAGGCTTTCCCAATGACAAAATTTTTTTGCTTTTCATACATGTTTGATCCTTTAAAAGAATAAAAGTACAAGAGCATGTACATGAAGTTTGAAGCTCATATATGCATGTCCAAGTTTGAGATGAAAAAAATCAATGAAGAGCATTTACATAAACGGCTTCATCCTAAGCCAAGTCGCCAAACAAGTCTATCTCCAACTCTATACCAAGTTGATTTCCTATATCATCATCATATCATCATCATACTCTGGCATCGTATGTTCACCTAAGAATTGATCATCTTCTTCAATAAAGTGATGATTCTTGATGATCGTCATCTTCTTCCTCAATATCGTGATCTCCATCTTCCTCCCATATGATGTCATTATGCGCATCTTCCTTGTGGCTCATATTGTGATCTTCATCTTCTTCGCTAGATCCATCTGGATCAATTGGATCTGGCAGTGGTAGTGACATCTCCATATCCACATCTCTATCTTTAAAAATTTGCTTACTTCATGGTGCAACTTGGATCACTTACCACCATCTTGGATCAGAACGATCCGAAAGAAAAACCACCTATATTGAAGATGGGTGCCAAATGCCATCAATTATATATATGAAATTATGCTTAAGTACATGTACCAATGGATCTTTAAAAATGAAAGCTTCGATTAATTAAATCATTAGTATGCACCTGCTCACAATGCTTGAGAAGAACAAAAGTATCACTTTCATCAGTCCAAAGTTTGATCGAGTCTATTGCAAAGAAACCACTACTATCTTTCCTCACTGTCGCATGGGGACTATTGTAAATAGTCTGAAACCATTTTACATCAAGAATGAAAATACTAAATCCCAATTTCATAGATTTTGTGTATGGTCCCACAATAATCCTTCATAATCCTTCAATAATCCAACTGCAAGGAGAGAAGATTGGTATCAGAAGCACTTGCTCAGCTATCTTCTGTGAAGTTAGCCATGACTCCACAATCATACGTGACTCTCTTTGAATCGATGCGTTCCACATGAAAATGTCGTCCATATGACCATAATGCACTGTACGTTTTGTACTAAGCATCATTAAAACAATGAGGATGCATCTATTTTATAGCGTATATTGTCACAAAAAATTACTTAATTACATCAAGAGGTAAGAAACTTACATGCAACATACATCCAGATGATAACTCTCGCTCATGTTATTTATTATCTCTCCATCGCATTCGGCTTTACGTAGAGCCAGTTGTAGCCAATCAAGTGACCTGTGAGTGGGGAGAAGTGAGAGATCCTATGGATATGGTTGCAATTGCCTGTACATTACTCTGAATCTCTTCCTTGCAACTATTCTTTTTGCTTTGGCTACTTCATATCTCTCAATCCACTTCTGCATCTCCTTGCTATTGAGGATACAAAACTTATTGAATTTCTCCATTTGCTCTTTGCTCATCTTTCTTTCAATTCCTTTTCCTTGGGGAACCTTGCTAACGATGCAATCATCATCCTTGTTATGCCAAGTCTGTGGCATATTGGGATCTGTGGATGCAAGAAACTCCGTGATATATACTAATGACTCTTGCACGAGCCATCCCACTTGCTTCCGGTCTTGCTCTTTGCCTTGAAAATCCCTTCAAAGTTTTTATAAACCTCTCGAGAAAAAACATCTACTAACTATGAACGGTACCTGCAATGGCCCTGATCTACAAGCTTCCAACTACATGTTGGACTTCACAAATGATGACAGGTCTGTCCAAGTGGGGATTATTGATTGGGTAAGAGCCTCCACTGGACTGAAATTCAATATCCACAAGACCCAGCTTTTGCTCCTCCTAGGGCATTTCCATGGTTAGCACCGGAATTATATGCTAGTACTACTACCTAGGCAAATTGGAAGGGCACATGGGCATCAGGGTCAGATTGCTTTGCCATCGGATGGCCATTTTAGCAAATTACCAACTTTCTCATAGATTCTGTAGATGCTCTCAATGACAGTTTTATGAAGGGTGATAGTGCAATCAAGCTCTTGGTTGATTATGGAAACGTTGATCCAAAGGAGCGACCTTCTATGGGAGCAATTTTGACAAAACTACATAGTTTCAATATAAACGAGGATGTGGCAATGCAACCTATTGAGGAAATGAAGACATGTTGTTGAATAAAAGCACTATGATTGCCAAAGTTTAATGTCTTTGAAAAATGTTAATGTGGGTTTAAAAATGTGACAATTTGTCAGAGTTTGACATTTTTATTCATACAATTAAATCGCTCGTGGTCAATCCTTAATTTTGTTAGTTAGATAAATTCTTATATGGAATGGTTGGCATAAGCATGTTATAATTAAATGTCTCAATAACAAGTTTCTTGCTCACTCAATCTCACATGGTGCTTAGATCTCCTCTTGCTCCCTCCCTCACGAGTCACCATGGCATCCACAAGGCAACATGGAATGCAAGCTACATACGCATCTCAAGATCCACGCGTGAGGGGAAAGCAAGCCATGAAGGACATGATGGACGTGGCTGATGCTACCCTCCTCCCGACACAAAGAGATGAGGCACGTGCAATTGCCAATGCAAGTGTATTTCCTGATCTGAACGGTTGGAAATGGAACCGCATCAACACACTGGTGACCAATTGCAGTGGTATGGGAATGTGCCGATTCAAAACATGGATGGTGGCCCATCAAGAATTGTCGCCACCCCACTATGAGGGATAATGCATACTATATATACTACATGATCAAGTCTGACAAGCCTCATAGCAGAGCTATGCCACTTTACTTTGCAAAGATGTTATATGCAAAGTTTGTGTTGGACGTGCCTGTGGATTTTGCTGACAAACCCAGGACACAGGGCAAAAAGCCACCGCAACCACAAGCCACTATTGTTCCCATCATTGCAACTACCTGCTAATGTGGGAAGCCTGACTTCAAGTAAGTGAAGTACATTCCATTTTGTTACATGTCCATTGTTGTAGTTGTTATATCATATAGCGTGTACTTATTAGTCATATTGTGTGCTTGTATAGTTTTGTGACAAGTTCTGAGTTATTTATGAACGTGCATGAAGTCGCAAAAGATGAAGGTGTATAGGGCCCACATGCTGATGGTTCACAAGCTACAACGCAAGGTGCTACGCAGAAAGATCTCACCTTTCTGAGCATCATAGTGCATGATGCAATGATCAAGTATCAGCGGGTGACGAACGAGAACGAGCAAGTGCAAGCTGAAGTTAGTTGCCTAAATGCCATTCTCCAATAGGCCAGCCAAAGACAAGACCTCGAAAATGCTTACGAGGAGCAATGCTGCATCGCCGCTTCATATGCTCAACAAGCGTGAGATCACAAGCCGCTCTCCAACAATTGAAGATGGCAGCCGTGTTCGCAGCTTGAGTCCAAATTTTGTGGGCTTGGCAGCCAGAAAACCACTCACCCTTCCATCGCATATCACTTTTGTGGATGATGGTCCTTTATGTCCAATATGCCAAGATCGTTTTGATATGATGATTGGATATTATGCCCTATTGTGTCATCATCGGTTTCACCTGGTTTGCTTGGCAAATACGCTAAAAGTCAAGAGTGCCTACCCAAATTGTAATGCTCCCCAAGCCAAGCAACTGTACGATGTTCTTGGCATTGGAGCAACATTTTCAGCAGATCCTCAGTTGAGAATACTATGATCTAAATGCATTGTACTACCTCGTAAAGATATATACCAATTTTGTTAATGGAGCTAATGCGATGGCTTTCTATTTATTTTGAAATATTTAAGTAAATGTTGCGCGGGTGATGTGTTTTTCAAATCCATTATCCTTAAGGGTGTATTATGATTGTCTTGAAATACTTAACTAAATGGCGTGCAAATTCTTTGTTGGGTTTATTTAAATCAATTTTCTTTAGACAGTTGGTGCCCCTATGGAGGTTGACACGAAGCTCTCAAATGAGGATTCATCACCACTGGTCGATGAAGCGAAGTACAGAAAGCTTGTGGGCAGCTTGATTTACCTATGCAACACACAGCCAAACATCAGTTTTGCGACTGGTGTACTAAGCAGGTTTTCCAATAAGCCACATGAGAACCATTGCAGGGCAGGGATGCAGGTGCTGAAATACATCAAAGGAACACTTGATTATGGCATCACCTATACCAAGGGCAACATCTTGACCGGATTCTATGACTCGAATTAGGCAAGAGACGTGGACAGCAGGAGATCAGTGATAGGGTACTATTTCTCACTTGCATCTAGAGTTGTGTCATGGGTCAGCAAGAAGCAACCCATAGTTGCTCTTTCTTCTACCGGGGCCGAGTACAAATCTGCATGCTTTGCTTCTTGCAAGGCAGTATGGTTGAGGAGGATCTCGGGGGACATGGGTGCAGTGCAGAACAAGCCTACGCAGTTATCATGTGACAATCAGAGTTGCATGGTGATTGCAAAGAACTCGGTGTTCCATGCTCGCACAAAACACATTGAGATTCAATATCACTTTGTATGCGAGCTCATCATGGATGGAGAGGTCAACTTGGTGTACTGTTCGACTACAAAGAATGCTGCGGACATCTTCACGAAGGCTCTTGGAAGAGACTTGCTAGAGAGGCATATTCATCGACTTGGCATTGGGCTGAAAAATTAAGTTCACTTGCAGGTAGACATTGAGGGGGGGTGTTAGATATCAATGCTCCACTCTCATGTAACTACGTGAGAACCAGCTAACTCTACTTATAAAGCCCCCATATGAGGAGAAGGCATTTGAGTAGCTCGATTATCTGGTAGGTCCTGGTTTGGACACCAGATGGGGGCCATGTGTGGCCTAATGGTTGGACGACTTCAGATGCAATGTGGGGCTACATGCAAGTGTGGGAAGGCATCCCTTGACTGGCCGCACTGAGGGTAGATGGAGCATTTCTCGAGGCAGCCCACTCTCGAGTTGTCGGGCTCGTTTGGAGCCTCAGATGATCGACTGAACGATGACTGTGGGTCAGTTGTTGTGGGATGGCACCGGTTCTATCATATGGTTAGTGGTCTACCGACTCCCAGTCAACCGTTTTGGGCGGACTGGGTCGGTCACCCAATCGAGCCTAATCGACTACGACTAGTGGCTATATAAGAGCAAGCCCATGAAGCCCATTTCATCACTGGCTTCAACAACCCTAATTCCTTAGCATCCAGCCTCCATCTTCTACTCTTTCCAGCATGCCATCGAAGCTTCTTTCATAGGAGCGCACGGTTGGGAGGCAGCACCATCTATTGTATCAGTTCTACAGTAATCAAATTTTTGATTCTCCATACTATCTTGTTTTCTCTCTTGCGTATGAGATCCTGTCATCTATTTAGCATAGACATTGTATTATTTTCTTACAATGACAAGCGGTTATTATGTTTGTTGATGTGAATCATCATGTTCGATGACCAAAAAGTTATCATAGTTTAGTCGTCATTGAAATTATAAATCTTTCACAAACACTTTGATGGGACTTATGCTCCCTCTACAAAGTGCGCTTGGAAAGATTTATAATTTCATCAAGAGCTAGTCTTCCATCCCTCCAGCCACCATCAGAACCATTTTTTGCATATCAATTTAATTGCATATCAAATAAATTGCTTTTTAAGAGAATTGCATTTTAAAAGGTTTGCAGTGTGAAATAATTACATTTTAAGTGGCATTTTAAAATAATTGCATTTTAAATAAATAGCATTTCAGAAGGATTGCATGTTAAAAAATTTGCAATTGCAACATGTTTCAATTATAACCAACATCTCCTCTTTTGAGTCACTAGAATTCGGCTCAGGGTGAGTCAGTATAGGGGCGTCATGCAAGGGACCTAAAAGATTAGTATGTACCCACTTTGGCATATCACCATCATTGGATACCCCTTTCACATCATCCAAATCTCTACCATTCACATAGAGGTAAACTATCTTTTCTGATCTTTCTGATGTCAAGCAGTTTCTTGTGATGGAATGCACAAACTTATAGTTACTCCAATTGTGTTCGCAAGAGGAGTTGCTACAAGGTTGCGACAACACTTTCATCGCCAAGGCTTGCAAATGAGGCATGGATGCCCCACACTCTTCCTAGAATCTCTATGCTAGCATCTCTTTTGCTAGTTCTTTGATTCTTGGATAAGAAAACAATCCTTCTTTATTTTGAAAAGTTGACAGTTCTCTAACAGCAGAGGCATACTCTATCCTATCCTCAAAGAAACGTCCAAGAAGATCATGCCACGACTGCATTATCTGAACATCAGTTTCTGTGCGATTTTCCTACCATTGTGGGTCTGGGTCTATGGGCAGCACAGTGCAGAGAGTTGTGAGCTTGATTCAATCGTTTTTACACCATCTTTTGAAACACAGTTCGTCTTGTAATGCTATACCCACCTCCGTTGGGCCTCACATCTTCCTTCAAAACATCCCTCTCAGTAGTCCACCATGCCATATAAGCACTTCCCATGCTTGGCAAGAGAACATCCCATCAACAGAGGTGAGCAGTGATGATGAGGGATTAGGCTTACATGGCTTCAACAAGGGCCAAGGATCCGGCATAGCTCACAAGGGCCAGGGATCATGCCAGCATGATCATGACGAGGACGAGGATGAGGATGACGATTCAAATATACTTCGTCATGTATATGCTTCTATATGTTGGCTCGTTTGAGCGATTTTGTATCATCCTTTTTGAAAGGGTAATTTTGTAACAAACAATGTTGTATATCTACAGCATGTATATGCTTTTGTCGCTTGGCTCATTTGAGCAATTTTGTATCACCCCTTTCACAAGGGAAATTTTATAACAAACAACATTATTTTGTAATTACTATTAAAAAAACATTAGTGGGACAAAACAGGGCTTGTTGTGGCCCTGTTTAGCCCCACTAATGTTTTTTTAGCTTCTTTTAATCGTTGCTATATAGTGACGTTTACCAATGTCATTACAAAGTGACGTTTACCAGTGTTACTATATAGTAACATTTATATAGCGATCGTTCTCTTTTGATGATAATAGCGACATAAATACCAACCTTTGCACCTGTTTTTAAAAAAACTTTTGAGTGTAAAAAAGGTCGGTATTTTCATCGAAAAATAGCTTGTGCTTTGCAGTATCAAGGGATGTAGAGAACAGGTGTGGCAAAGAAGAGGGAGCAAAAGAAATGAATACCTACTCACGAGGCTCTCTTGCTTGCAGGTAAATGACACGAAAAAGGCAAATTTCAAACAACAAATAAAGCCTCGTATAAATGGAAAAAGTATTTGCAATAATGCATATCGCATTACTACATGATTATCATGTGGCAGGTAATGGGATTTAGCAAACAAAGCAAAGTATAGAGTAAAGTTTAACATTCATGGAAACACAAGAAGGCCCAAAACAAGAGCCTCAACGGTCTCGGCAACAGCAATTTTAAAAGACTACATTCATGAAAATGTTTTCCCTCAACCCCATCTATCTAAAATGCATCTTCTGATAGGTTTGACAAAAAAAGAAGTGTTTAAGTCTATTGGAGAAACACAGAGGCAAAGAGGGCATGCTCCACCTACATCTTTTCACAATTTGTATACTCTTTGGAAGAAGAGCTTTGTACATGTTAAAATCCCAAAAAGGGAAAAAATGTCAAAGTGCAGTGATTGTGATGATCTAAAGTGAGCACTTGAGAGTGCAAAGTCTCCAGAACAAAGAGAATCATACAAAAAAAAGAGAGAAATTCATCATGGACTTGTTCGGCATTCTAGACTAAAATATGCATTTTGGAAGGAGCAAGATATTTCTCATCCAAATGAGTACATGTGCATTATTGTACATGATATGGATCAGAGTGCAAAAACATTACCTTGATTCATTATTAACAGTCCACCTAAGCTATGTACAAGGAAAATACTTTTTGAAGACACATTTATGTGCCAAAGTGTTAGTGCATGGATTTGAGTTTTTTGCAGACATATGGATTGATTCGTTGCATCTACATGATAGCAATCAATTGTAACATCTCTTATAAAAGGCAATTCACAGTGTACATGTAGAAAAAGGTTGCCTACTAGCAAATTTGAGAATATAGGCATACAATTGTCGACAAGAGATAAGAATGTACTCTTCTTTGCATTTTTCTCAATGCTAATCGCTCATTGAATCTTCAATGAGATTGAAGTTGGGTTTTTGTTAGTTGGACACACACATGAGGATATCGATCAGGTTTTTAGCACAGTCTCAAGAGAGCTAAAACACAAGGACATGGAGATGATGGATGACTTGATAAGAAAATATGGGAGGCAAGTTGGTGGCCGCAACAAAGGTATAGTATACTCCATGGTTGAAAGGATGTATGATTGGAAGAGCTTTATTCTACCTTTCATACAAAAAGGTGGTGATGCCCTGATTGGTCATAGCGCTTCACACCACTTTCGCTTTTTCTTAAAGGATGACAATCCAATGATGCAGTGGCAACACTATTCTCATGATACAACATGGGAACCCAAAGAACCTTATTATCTCTTAACTTCAATCCTAAGCAAAGAAATGCTTCGAGTATGCTCGGGGGGGGGTCACTATGTATAAACCCTCTATATCACATGCGTTCAAGGCCTATATTTAAAGTCCCTTATTTGTAAAAAATTTCATTGATAAAATGTACCCCTTTTCTATACAAATTTGTAAATTTTTTCCAAAACTATTTTAAATAGTCCCTTATGTATATTTATTGCTTTAAATTTTAGAAATTAAAAAAATCCTTCTGTTGAACTCACGTGATAGGGTTACATATGATGAGTGACCCCCCCGAGCGAGTATGGGCTCCTATAAAAGAATTCAGTGAGAAATCTAAAGGTGAAATAGAAGGCTTAAAATCTTTTATTACATATACAGAGGAAAATATTTGTAGATTTCTTGATTGGAAGCCTTCTTGGAAGGAACACACTACTGTTGTAATCAAGAAGACCTATCAATTGATAAAGGACCTTGAGAAAATGTGAGCAAATGATGCTAAGGCAAAACGGCCTTTATTTTGGCCAAATGTTGGTAATGACTTGTGCCCATCATTTGATGTCTTTGAAAATGACTTTGATTTGCTACTCCCACGTCCATATTGTGGTCCAAGGAAGAGAGACTTAATGCCAAAAGTAGACATAGACATCCATTGTTTTGTTGCAGTTCGACCATCGGATGATGAGCATGAGAATGTTAAGTTCTAGGTTGCAAAAGTGGTGGATGTGAGCATGGATGACAAGGGAAAAGTTGCAACATTTATAGAACTATGGTATGATCCAAGGAGTAGGAAGGAGAACCATGATAACAATACAGAATATATTGACTGTTTGAAAAACGAATGGATTCTAAACCATGAAGCAGTTTTAGAGCTTTCCACAGAGACAGTCATAGTATCCTAGAAATGAAGGACAAAGTAAACAAGGAAGCACATGGGATATAATGTAGAAGAAAAAATAAGAATACCGCTATCCATTATTTCGCACATTACAGAGTTTTTGAAGATGCTCGCTAAGGAGGAAGTAGAAGGAGATAGCGCAAATGAAGAACACCATTGCAATACCATTCAAGCATCCAAGCAACAAGTGATGATGAATCATACATTCAAACAAAACTAGTTACCTTTAACACATTTGTAAAGGCAGAATTGATTTATTGAAACCGCTACGTGTCAGACTCCTTTGTACAAAGACTCATGGAGAGCAATATTTCTTGTAAGCATATGACAATGTAAAATTGCAAGCATAGCTATTACTATTTCTGAAGCACATTTAAAGAGTCTTCCATGCCTCTTGTCTATTGTAACCTTTAAATTTTTTGGGACTTCAAGAGTGTTATAGTTTTCTACATCAAATTTTAAGTGCATTCTTTTGGATTAAATTATATTAATAAGTCTTTATTTTAAAAGTGATTTTTCATGGATTTAAATAAATACCTCGTGATGTTTTTAAAATGTAAATAGGATTATTAAAAACAAGAAGTACAAAAGTAGGATTTGATTGAAGTTTTTGCATTAGTAGTGCAACATTATAGAGACAGATTGTGAAATTTATAATGTGGAAATGATAGTGCCAAAAAGTGTACTTCTGATTCTCAAATGATATTTTCATAAAGTAAACTTTTCAATTGGGAAGGGTTTTTGGGATTAGTCCAAGAGTAGACCTATTAGTCCAAAATTAATGAAATAAGTGTTATGGACAGAAATTGTGTTGAAGTTTAGGAACATGTAAACTTCTCGTAAAATAATTCACATGTGGGCTATGCAGGACAAGTGTGCTTATCATCAACAATATCATAGAGATTATCATCTTAAAGAATCAACGTGTCTTTTTCCTTCTATCCAGGAAAACCCTGGCCTTGACTAGCAGCACAAAGAGCTCTAAGCGCTTGAGCAAAATCAACATTACAAGCAGCATAATACTGCAACAAGAGTAGAACTTCATCTTGAGCTAAATCACAAAGGTGGAGAATGGAACATGCCTAAAGGCAATAATATTTTGTGATCTCCTTTCCATATAATCTTTTGTTTTGCATGCACACAAAAAAAAGACCACAGCCTTCAAATTTACCATTGGCTACAAGGATAACCTATTAATGATTGTAATTCTGGCCATAATTGAGTAAAAAGGATGGAAAGGAAGAAGAACATGTATAATCTTACTCTGAATGATAATGAAATGAAATCAACCTTACAATAAGTAGCCCTCTACTAACAGACATGCAACTTCTGGTCCATAGAAGATAGTGTGGCTATGTAAAGCTGCATTAGGAGAAGTTTTTTGTGTGCATACTAGAACAAAACTACAAGGAATTGCCAGTCCTCACAACTATTGATGGTGAGTAGGAGTGGATGATGACAACCGAGCGGGCAAAATAGCCAAGCAGTGGTAGACACCAAGTGAGCGAGATGTCTGGTCAAAGGGCTGGTAGCAAATTCTAGCAAGCAATATATTACTAGTGGCTCGAGTAGTCACATAGAGGACAAAACGCAAAGAAGGTAGGATTGCCAAGTAGTTGTAGGAGTTGGTTGATAGAGTCTGAGCAGTATAGCTAGGTAATTGTAGTAGATCGCAGGAGCAAAATACTTAAGAGGATGGAGAAGACTGAGATGCCAATAGGAATGGTGAAAAGGTGGAGTAGAGAGTAAGATAGGGAACTGAGAGAAGATTGTGTGATCTGAGGCAAAAAGCTAATGAGTAGAGAGGAAAAAAGGGAACTCAGAGAAGATTCTGTGAACTAAGTAGTCGCGAACTAGTAAAGTAAGTAAATTGAGGAAAAGTGAATGTAAGGATGAGCGTGTGGAGGCTGTGTGGAGGCTAGAGATCAACTTAATAAAGTAGTGGAGGTGAACAAGAACATGTGAAAGCAGCTAACAATCAACAAATAAAGTGAACATAAGGATAATGATGAACATTGAGGGAAGTAAGAGAGGAGTAAGAGCTTAGTTAAGACAACTTATTGCTGAAGGGATACTATAGATTGTGGAGGTTTGTGAGATACTAAGATTCCATGATGAAAATAGCGGTACGAAATTCTCGTGCCAAAGATTTAGGCACGATGCACATGTAAATTGCGAATGCAAATGTCTTTGTCATGCAAGTTTTCATGAGTTTGCCACACATCAATTGATTAGGCTGATGCTTAATGTTGCCAAACTTGCCAAATACGAATTCATCAATCTAACACTCTAATGCATAACATTGCTAAAGTTGCCAGACATGAATGCTATGCAATCTTGCCAAAAGTGAACGTCGCCACACATGAATGCTATTCAATCTTGCCAAATTCAAATGCTTAGGCTGCGAATTGACAAAGACGAATGCTATGCTTCACTTGTTTACCAACTTAGCAAGTGTGCCAATACTGTGAGAAATCATCAAGCTATGTAAATTCATCATACTATATGAAATCTCCAAAGATTACACAATATGTTACTTAGCAGCAAAGTCTCAGTAAAGTATCTGCAGGTGCAATCAAGGCTATACATAAAACTTGGAAAGTAGATCTTAAAATTTGCAATTATGGAAAATCACCAAGGAAGAAGAATGTTTAATACGATACAATATAAGTCTTTAAGATAGCATCAAGTATGTGTTGGTTGGTATAGATGGAGATCATGGAAGAAGCATATGATGTTTGGGTAGGGCTACATAATACCTAATACCTAGAAACTAGATCTTAAAATTTGCAATCATGGAAAATCTCAAGGAAGAAGAATGTCTAGACCTTTACCAGTATCTGCTCACCGTGCAAGTCATCTTTATATCCCCACACTCCGGACAACTAGCAAATCTCCATGCTCACAGTGGCGAAAGAGAATACAATCATTACAGCAAGCATGGATGGTATGATGATCCATACCCACCATTGTTAGCATCTTCTTTGCTTCATCTCTTGATGCAGGCATGGTATTTGGTGCAGGAACAATCTTCAATAGCAACCTATCACAATTCAAACATACATAGGCTTCAAATAATGATGATTCTCAAACATACATGATAATTCTCAAAACAAATAATATCCAAATAATGAGACAAATGAATGCGGGTGCTAACCTCATTAAGGCTGAGACACTTGTATCCGACCACCCATACTTTGCTTGCAGATTCAAGATTGAGAGACAAGCCCATAGTTTAGACATCTTAGCACCCTTGTACAATTGTGTTGATTGCAACTCTCACATATTGACCTTAGACTTAGACATCACATGTACATGTGATGTAGTGCCCATAAAAATGGAATCCATCATGCCCACCATACCCTCATCACATCATCTGGCACATCCAAGAGACTATAGTCCTACCCAAAGTGTGAAGATATATGCGCACCCTCACTGCCCTCCTCATCCTATCTCAAGGTTTGGTGTAAATATAAGATCTTGTCTCAAGGTAAGAAAGTGTACACATGTAATATTAATCATGAACTCAAATAGCATTGACTTACCGAGATGATCCATCACCACGTGCACCATCAATGGTGGGTACTGGTTCGGGCTCCTCCCCATACATCTGCAAGCCGCGCATGACAATACGGCATTGATGTTGTACTTCCCGCTTGCAATGAGTGCAATGATAATACAACCTCTCCGTAAGCCACTCTGTGTTCTCACGCATTGGTGCATCATTTGATGAGCTTCCACTCGTCCCTTCCATCTACACACCTCCAAAATCACAACATGGGTTGCAAGGAAATCCATTAAGATCCAAAAAATAGCCACCCATGAGCTCCTTTTTTCTTTTCTTAGAATAAGTGCCCTGAACTGCAGCTATATAGCAATGCTTTGCCCTGTTCCGTTGCTATATAGTGATGCTTTTATCATATAACCATCGCTATATAGCAACTGACCAGTGTCGCTACATAGCGACGGTGGGGGTTAAAACTCGAAACCCCACGCGATGCTATCTTTCACACCTCTATTGTAGGAAAAGCAAAAATTGATCCTCCCAGCTTATATTCCACGATCTCACTTTTCTCCTCTCTATTCCCCACACTCCTCACCCCTACCCAACCCCTCTCCCAACAATTGTGCTCACTCTCCACCCTTCTCCCTCTCTGCTTGTTTGAAAGGAAGTTTTTCAAGAAGGTGTGCCTCTTTAAGCAATATAGGTTCATTTTTTTGGGAGATGTCATTTTGTGAGTGTTGAAGCATGTTTCTCCTTATATTGCTAAGCTATGTGCTAATTTTCATGCTTGATTTTTAGAGGTTAAGGACAAAAAACAAGATTTGGTGAAAAAAAGAAGACTTACCTCTTCTCTTTTTGATATTTTTGTTCCTCCTCTTTCTCCTTGTTCGTAGGCTTATGCTTTCTCCTAGTTTGTAGGCTTATGCTTGTCTGCTCAATCCAATCCCTTTGAAAAGTTGCTTCTCCAAACTCCTCCTTCCTCTAACTAGTGATCTGAAAAATTGTATGTTTCCTCTCTTTTGTAGGGCCAGTCCACGAAACACCAAGCGAGACATTTCCAGGTAACAAAGTGCTTCCTCTTTTTTCCTTTTGTTATTTCCGTTATCCTACAGCTAGCACATTAAGCACTAGTTGCAATCATGGGTGTAGGAACCCTCTCTTATCTTATTCCCTCTTCTTCCCCTCTTTTTCTCTTTTCCTCCCTCTTTGCCCCCTCTTTCCCTCATATGCTCATGCATAAGCATAAGCATATGCTTTCTCTCTTTTTCTCTTATGCATACGCTTTCCCTTCTCTTATGCTTATGCTTTTTTCCCCTCTTCTTTTTCTCCTCTTTTTTTTCCCCTCTTCCTTCTCTTCTTTTCCCCTCTCTTTTTTCCTCTCTTTTTCTCTTCTTTTCATAAGCATATGCTTATGCATGAGAATATGCTCATATGCTCATGCATAAGCATAAGCATATGCTTCCTCTCTTTTTCTCTTATGCATATGCTTTTCCTTCTCTTATGCTTATGCTCTTCTCCCCTCTTCTTTTTCCCCTCTTTCAATCTCTTTTCCCCTCTTCCTTCTCTTCTTTTCCCCTCTCTTTTTTCCTCTCTTTTTCTCTTCTTTTCATAAGCATATGCATTTGCCTATGCTTTTGCTTATGCATGAGCATATGCTCATATGCTCATGCATAAGAATAAGCATATGCTGCATTTGCCTATGCTTTTGCTTATGCATGAGCATATGCTCATATGCTCATGCATAAGAATAAGCATATGCTTTCTCTCAAATGCTTTCCCTCATATGCTTATGCTTATTTCCTTCTCCTTAGTCATATTCGGTTCTTTTTTCACATGCTCCTTAGCTATATTTGGTTCTTTTTTTTTTCAAATAGATTCTAAATGGAACAACCATGCCCTCACCCATGGGTGTCCTCCCTAAACCCCAACCCAATTTCCCACATCGCAAGGATTATAGACATAGCTTCTCTGCTAGCTCATGTAAAAGAGAAGATTGCACAAGAGGGCGACTGGGTGAAGTACGTGGGGTTGCATGCGCTTGGGTGGGGTCCAAGCCGAAGGCTAGTGGAGCAGGGGTTATTGAGGAAGGCATGACACAACCTATGGGATCTCCGTAGGTTGTGGAGAGATGGCCACAACCTGTGGAGCCTCAAATATAATTGTGTAAAGGACATAATGGTGGATTGTGTGGAGGCCTTCCTGGATTGCGAGTACATAATCACTGAGGAGCATGACCGCATATTAGAAAAGTGGAGGATGAAGTCCCCAATGACCTGCGTAGCAGCGCAGAGGAGGAAAGTACCTCAGATAGTAACGTAGAGCAGTAGACCTCCTCCACCATTTTGGCATTTTTGGAGAATGTCTCTTTTGGAAATAAATTTTGGAGACATATATTTTTTATATACATACTTTTGGAGACTTATTTTTTTATATACTTTTGGAGACTTTTGGCAATATCTTTTATATATGAAAATCTTCTTGGATTCCATAATCTTATATAAATATTTCTCATTTCAAAACTAGCTTCTCATAATTGTCTTAAGTAAATAATTGTCCTTTCATGCATTCATGTCATTTCATAATTGCTATCCCAGAGGACCTCAGCCTTGAAGTGAAAGCTCGAACATCCCATCAGCAGAGGTGAGCAGTGATGATGAGGGATTAGGCTTACACGGCTTTGACAAGGGCTAGGGATCAGGTGTAGCTCACGAGGGCCAGGGATTAGGCATAGCTCACGAGGGCCAGGGATCAAGCCAGCGCAACCACAATGAGGACGAGGACGAGGATGAGGACGACAATTGAGATATACTTTGTCATGTATATGCTTCTGTATGTCGGCTCGTTTGAGCTATTTTGTCACCCTTTTTGAAAGGGTAATTTTGTAACAAACAACATTGTATATCTTCGGCATGTATATGCTTCTGTCGCTCCGCTCATTTGAGCGATTTTGTATCACCGCTTTCACAAGGAAAATTTTGTAAAAAACAACATTCTTTTGTAATTACTATAAAAAAAACATTAGTGGGACAAAACAGGGCTTGCTGTGGCCCTGTTTAGCCCCACTAATGTTTTTTTAGCTTCTCTTAATTGTTGCTATATAGTGACATTTACCAGTGTCATTATATAGCAAGATTTACCAGTGTTGCTATATAGCAACACTTATATAGCAACCATTCTCTTTCGATGCTAATAGCGATGTAAATACCAACCTTTGTACTCGTTAAAAAAAAAACTTTTTAGTATAAAAAGGTCGGTATTTTCGTCGAAAAACAGCTTGTGCTTTGTAGTGTCAAGGGATGTAGAGAACAAGTGTGGCAAAGAAGAGGGAGCAAAAGAAATGAATACCTTCTCACGAGGCTCTCTTGCTTTCTGGTAAATGACACGATAAAGGCAAATTTTGAGCAACAGATAAAGCCTCGTATAAATGGAAAAAGTATTTGCAATAATGCATATCGCATTCCTACATGATTATCACATGGCACATAATGGGATTTGGCAAACAAAGCAAAGTATGGAGTAAAGTTTAACATTCATGAAAACACAGGAAGGCCCAAAACAAGAGCCTCAATGGTCTCGACAACATCAATTTTAAAAGACTACATTCATGAAAATGCTTTCCCTTTACCCCATCTACCTGAAATGCATCTTCCGACAGGTTTGACAAAAAAAGAAGTGTTTAAGTCTATTGGAGAAACACAGAGGCAAAGAGGGCATGCTCCACCTACATCTTTTCACAATTTGTATACTTTTTGGAAGAAGAGCTTTGTACATGTTAAAATCCCAAAAAGGGAAAAAATCTCAAAGTGCAGTGATTGTGATGCTCTAAAGCAAGCACTTGAGAGTGCAACGTCTCCAAAATAAAGAGAATCATACAAAAAAAAGAGAGAATTTCATCATGGACTTGTTCGGCATTCTATACTAAAATATTCATTTTGGAAGGAGCAAGATATTTCTCATCCAAATGAGTACATGTGCATTATTGTACATGATATAGATCAGAGTGCAACAACATTACCTTGATTCTTTATTAACAACCCACCTAAGCTATGTACAAGGAAAACACTTTGTGAAGACACATTTATGTGCTAAAGTGTTAGTGCATGGATTTAAGTTTTTGGCAGACATATGGATTGATTCATTGCATCTACATGATAGCAATCAATTGTAGCATCTCTTATGAAGGCAATTCACAGTGTACATGTAAAAAAATGTTTCCTACTAGCAAATTTGAGAATATAGGCATACAATTGTAGACGAGAGATAAGAATGTACTCTTCTTCGCATTTTTCTCAATGCTAATCGCTCATCAAATCTTCAATGAGATTGAATTTGGGTTTTTGTTAGTTGGACACACACATGAGGATATCGATCAGGTTTTTAGCACAATCTCAAGAGAGCTAAAACACAAGGACATGAGACGATGGATGACTTGATAAGAAAATATGGGAGGCAACTTGGTGGCTACAAGAAAGGTAGAGTATGCTCCATGGTTGAAAGGATGTATGATTGGAAGAGCTTTATTCTACCTTTCATACAAAAAGGTGGTGATGCCCTGATTGGTCATAGCGCTCCACACTACTTTCGCTTTTTCTTAAAGGATGAAATCCAATGATGCAGTGGCAACACTATTCTCATGATACAACATGGGAACCCGAAGAACCTTACTATATCCTAACTTAAATCTTGAGCACAGAAATGCATCCAGTATGGCTCCTATAAAAGAATTCAATGAGAAATCTTAAGGTGAAATAGAAGTCTCAAAATCTTTTAGTACATACAAAGAGGAAATGCTTTGTAGATTTCCGAATTGGAAGCCTTCTTGGAAGGAACACACTACTGTTTTGATTAAGAAGACCTATCCATTGATAAAGGACCTTGAGAAAATGCGAGCAAATGATGCTAAGGCAAAATGGCCTTTATTTTCGCCAAATGTTGGTAGCGACTTGCGCCCATCATTTGATGTCTTTGAAAATGACTTTGATTCGCTACTCCCATGCCCATATTGTGGTCCACGGAAGAGATATTTAATGCCAGAAGTAGGAATAGAGATCCATTGTTTTGTTACAGTTCGACCATGGGACGATGACCATGAGAATGTTAAGTTCTGGGTTGCAAAAGTGGTGGACGTGAGCATGGATGACAAGGGAAAAGTTGCAACATTTATAGCACTATGGTATGAGCTAAGGAGTAGGAAGGAGAACCACAATAACAATACACTATAAATTGGTTGTATGAAAAATGAATGGGTTCTAAACCATGAAGCAGTTTCAGAGCTTTCCACAGAGACAGTCATAGTATCCTAGAAATCAACAACAAAGTAAACAAGGAAGCAGTACATGGAATATGATGTAGAAGAAAAAATATGAATACCGCTACCCATTATTTCGCACATTACAGAGTTTTTGAAGATGCTCACAAGGAGGAAGTAGAAGGAGATAGTGCAAATGGAGAACACCATTGCAATACCATTCAAGCATCCAAGCAACAAGTGATGATGAATTGAACATTCAAACAAAACTAGTTACCTCTAACACATTTGTAAAGGCAGAATTGAGTTATTGAAACCGCTGCATGTCAGACTCCTTTGTACAAAGACTCATGGAGAGCAATATTTCTTGTAAACATATGACAATGTAAAATTGCAAGCATAGCTATTACTATTTTTGGAGCACAGTTAAAGATCCTTCCATGCCTCTTGTCTACTTTAACCTTTAATTTTTTTGGGACTTCAAGAGTGTTATAGTTTTCTACATCAAATTTTAAGTGCATTCTTTTGGATTAAATTATATTAATAATTCTTTATTTTGAAAGTGATTTTTCATGGATTTAAATTAATAACTCTTGATGTTTTTAAAATGTAAATAGGATTATTATAAACAAGAAGTACAAAAGTAGGATTTGATCGAAGTTTTTGCATTAGTAGTACACCATTATAGAGATAGATTGTGAAATTTATAACATGGAAATAATAGTGCCAAAAAGTGAACTTTTAATTCTCAAATGATATTTTCATAAAGTAAACTTTTCAATTGGGAAGGATTTTTGGGATTAGTTCAAGAGTAGACATATTAGTCCAAAATTAATGAAATAAGTGTTATGGACAGAAATTGTGTTGAAGTTTAGGAACATGTAAACTTCTCGTAAAATAGTTCACATGTGGGCTGTGCTAGACAAGTGTGCTTATCATCAACAATATCATAGAGATTATCCTCTTCAAGAATCAACGTGACTTTTGGCTTCCATCCACGAAAACCCTGGCCTTGACTAGCAGCACAAAGAGCTCTAAGCACTTGAGCAAAATCAACATTACAAGCAGCATAATATTGCAACAAGAGTAGAACCTCACAAAGGTGGAGAATGGCACATGCCTAAAGGCAATAATATTTCGTGATCTCCTTTCCATATAATTCTTTTATTTTGCATGCACACAAAAAAAAGACCATGGCCTTGAAAATTAGCATTGGCTAGAAGGATAACCTATTAATGATTGGAATTCTAGCCTTAGTTGAGTAAAAAGGATGGAAAGGAAGAAGAACATGTATAATCCTACTAAGAATGATAATGAAATGAAATCAACCTTACAATAAGTAGCCCTCTACTGACAGACATGCAACTTCTAGTCTATAGAAGATAGTGTGGCTATGTAAATCTGCATCAGGAGAAGTTTCTTGTGTGCATAGAAAAACAAAGCTACAAGGAATCGCTAGTCCTTACAACTATTGATAGTGAGTAGTAGCGGATGATGACACCCAAGCGGGAAAAATAGCCAAGCAGTGGTAGAGACCAAGTGAGCAAGATGTCTGGTCAAAGGGCTGGTAGCAAAATTGAGCAAGCAATATAGTACTAGTGGCTCGAGTAGTCACATAGAGGACAAAACGCGAAGAAGGTAGGATGGCCAAGTAGTCGCAGGAGATGGTTGACAGAGTCAGAGCAGGATAGCTGGGTAATTGTAGTAGATCACGGCAGCAAAACAATTAAGAGGACAGAGAAGACTGAGATGCCAATAGGAATGGTCAAAAGGTGGAGTAGAGAGTAAGATAGAGAACTGAGATAAGATTGTGTGATATGAGGCAAAAAGGTAATGAGTAGAGAGGAAGAAAGGGAACTAAGAGAAGATTGTGTGAACTGAGTAGTGGTGAACTAGTAAAGTAAGTAAATTGAGGAAAAGTGAAGGTAAGGATTAGCAAGTGGAGGCTGGTGATCAACTTAATATAGTGGAGGCGAATAAGAACATGTGAAAGCAGCTGACAATCAACAAATAAGGTGAACATAAGGATAATGATCAATGTTGAGGGAAGAAAGAGAGGATTAAGAGCGTAGCTAAGACAACTTATTACTGAAGTGATACTACAGATTGTGGAGGTTTGTGAGATACTAAGATTCCACAATGAAAATAGAGGTAAAAAATTCTCGTGCCAAAGATTTAGGCACAACAGACATGTAAATTGGGAATGCAAACGTCTTTGTCATGCAAGTTTCTATGAGTTTGCCACACATGAATTGCTTAAGCTGATGCTTAATGTTACCAAACTTGCCAAATACAAATTCATTAGGCTAACACTCTAATGCATAACACCACTAAAGTTGCCAGACACGAATGCTATGCAATCCTGCCAAAACTGAACCTCGCCACACATGAATGCTATGCAATCTTGCCAAATTCAAATGCTTAGGCTGCAAATTGACAAAGACGAATGCTATGCTTCACTTGTTTACCAACTTAGCAAGTGTGCCAATACTGTGAGAAATCATCAAGCTATGTAAATTTATCATACTATATGAAATCTCCAAAGATTACACAATATGTTACTTAGCAACAAAGTCTTAGTAAAGTATCCGAAGGTGCAATCAAGGCTACACATTAAACTTGGAAACTAGATCTTAAAATTTGCAATCATGGAAAATCGCCAAGGAAGAAGAATGTTTAATACGATACAATATAAGTCTTTAAGATAGCATCAAGTATGTGTTGATTGGTATAGATGGAGATCATGGATCAAGCATATGATGTTTGGGTAGGGCTACATAATACCTAATACCTAGAAACTAGATCTTAAAATTTCCAATCTTGGAAAATCTCAAGGAAGAAGAATGTCTAGACCTTTACCGGTATATGCTCACCCTGCAAGTCATCTCTATATCATTATTCCCCACACTTTGGATAACTAGACAAATCTCCATGGTCACGGTGGCAAAAGAGAATACAATCATTGTAACAACAAGCATGGATGGTATGATAATCCATACCCACCATTGTTAGCATCTTCTTCGCTTCATCTCTTGACACGAGCATGGTATTTGGTGCCTTGGGGGGGTCACTCATCATATGTAACCCTATCACGTGAGTTCAACAGAAGGATATTTTTTGTTTCTAAAATTTACAGAAATAAATATACATAAGGGACTATTTAAAATAGTTTTGGGAAAAATTTACAGATTTGTGTAGAAAAGGGGTACATTTTATTAATGAAAAATTTACAGATAAGGGATTTTAGAAATAGGCCTTGAACGCACGTGGTATAGACAGTTTATACATAGTGACCTCCTCGAGTTTGGTGCAGGCAACATCTTTTGGAGCAACCTATCGCAATTCAAACATACATAGGCTTTGAATAATGATGATTCAATGATTCTCAAAACAAACAATATCCAAGTAATGAGACAAATGAATGTGGGAGCTAACCTCATTAAGGCTGAGACACTTGTATCCGACCACCCATACTTTGCTTGCAGATTCAAGAATGAGAGACAAACCCATAGTTTAGACATCCTAGCACCCTCGTACAACTGTGTTGATTGCAACTCTCACATATTCACCTCAGACTCGGGGACATCATGTGTACATGTGATGTAGTGCCCATAAAAATAAATTCCATCATGTCCACCATGCCCTTGTCACATCATTTGGCACATCTAGGAGACTATAGTCCTGCCCAAAGTGTGAAGGTTTATGCACACCCTCACCACCCTCCTCATCTTGTCTCAAGGTTTTGTGTAAATATAAGATCTTGTCTCAAGGTAAGAAAGTGTTCGCATGCAATATTAGTCATGAACTCAAATAGCACTGACTTACTGAGACGATCCATCACCACGTGCACCACCAACAGTCGGTACTCGTTCAGGATCCTCGCCATACATCCACAAGCGGCGCATGACAATATGGCATTGATGTGGTACTTCTCGCTTGCAATGAGGCAATGATAATACAACCTCTCCATAAGCCACTCTATGCTCTCAGGCATTGGCACATCATCTGATGAGCTTCCACTCGTCCCTTCCATCTGCACACTTCTAAAATCACATGGGTTGCAAGGAAATCCATTAAGGTCCAAAAAATAGCCACCCATAAGCTCCTTTCCTCTCTTCTTAGAATAAGTGCCCTGAACCATCGCCTCACCATCGCTATATAGCAAAGCTTTTAGGATATAACCGTCCCTATATAGCGATTGACCAATGTCGCTACATAGCGACACTGAGGGCTAAAACCCGAAACCCCACGGATGCCGTCTTTCACACCTCTATTGCAAGAAAAGCTAAAATTGATGCTCCCACCTTATATTCAATGACCTCGCTTTTCTCCTCTCTATTCCCCACACTCCTCACCCCTACCCAGCCCCTCTCCCAACACTTGTGCTCCCTCTCCACCCTTCTCCCTCTCTGCTTGTGTGAAAGGAGGTTTTTGAAGAAGGTGTGTCTCTTTAAGCAATATAGGTTCATTTTTTGGGAGATGTCATTTTGTGAGTGTTGAAGCATGTTTCTCCTTATATTACTAAGCCTATGTGCTACTTTTCATGCTTGATTTTAAGAGGTTAAGGACAAAAAAGAGGATTTGGTGAAAAAAAGAAGACTCACCTCTTCTCTTTTCGATATTTCTGTTCCTCCTCTTTCTCCTTGTTTGTAGGCTTATGCTTTCTCCTGGATTGTAGGCTTATGCTTGTCTCTTCAATCCAATCCCTTTGAAAAGTTGCTTCTCCAAACTCCTCCTTCCTCTAACTAGTGATATGAAAAATGGTATGCTTCCTCTCTTTTGTAGGGCCAGTCCATGAAACACCGAGCGGGACTTTTCTAGGTAAGAAAGTGCTTCCTCTTTTCTCCTTTTGTTATTTTCGATATTTGCATTGGTGTAGGAACCCTCTCTTCTCTTATTCCCTCTTCTTCCCCTCTTTTTCTCTTTTCCTCCCTCTTTTCCCCCTCTTTCCCTCATATGCTCTTGCATAAGCATAAGCATATGCTTTCTCTATTGTTCTGTTATGCATATGCTTTCCCTTCTCTTATGCTTATGCTCTTTTCCCCTCTTCTTTTTCTCCTCTTCTTTTTCCCCTCTTCCTTCTCTTCTTTTCCCCTCTCTTTTTTCCTCTCTTTTTCTCTTCTTCTCATAAGCATATGCATTTTCCTATGCTTATGCTTATGCATAAGCATATGCTCATATGCTCATGCATAAGCGTAAGCATATCCTTTCTCTCTTTTTCTCTTATGCATATGCAGTTCCTTTTCTTATGCTTATGCTCTTTTCCCCTATTCTTTTTCCCCTCCTTCAATATCTTTTCCCTTCTCTTTTTTCCTCTATTTTTCTCTTCTTTTCATAAGCATATGCATTTGCCTATTCTTCTACTTATGCATGAGCATATGCTCATATGCTCATGCATAAGCATAAGCATATCCTTCTCTCAAATGCTTTCCCTCATATGCTTATGCTTAGTTCCTTCTCCTTAGTCGTATTCGGTTCTTTTTTCACATGCTCCTTAGCCATATTTGGTTCTTTTTTTTTTCAAACAGATTTAATGGAACAACCATGCCCTCACCCACGGGTGTCCTCCCTAAACCCCAACCCAGTTTCCCACGTCGCAAGGATTATAGACATAGCTTCTTTGCTAGCTCATGTAAAAGAGAAGATTCTACAAGAGAGTGACTGGGTGAAGTACAACGTTGGGGTGCATGTGCTTGGGTGGGGTCCAAGCCCAAGGCTAGTGGAGCAAGGGTGACTGAGGAATGCACGACACAACCTACAGGATCTCTGTAGGTTGTGGAGAGACTGCCACAACCTGTGGAGCCTCAAATATGATTGTGTAAAGGACATAATGATGGATTGTGTGGAGGCCTTCGTGGATTGCGAGTACATAATCTCTGAAGAGCATGACTGCATATTAGAAAAGTGGAGGATGAGGTCCCAAGTGACCCACCTAGTGGCAGGGAGGAGGAAAGTACCTTGGACAGTAACGTAGAGCAGTAGACCTCCTCCACCACTTTACTTTTGGCGATATTTTTTATATATGAAAATCTTCTTGGATTCCACTTGTCTTTCATAAATATTTGTCATTTCAAAACAAACTTTTCATCATTGTCTTAAGTAAATAATTGTCCTTTCATATTTATCCTTTACGCATTGATGTCATTTCATAATTGCTATCCCAGAGGACCTCAGCCTTAGCGTGAAAGCTCGAACATCCCATCAGCGGAGGTGAGCGGTCATGATGAGGGATTACGCTTACACAACTTTGACAAGGGCCAGGGATCGGGTGTAGCTCACGAGGGCCAGGGATTAAGCGTAGCTCACGAGGGCTAGGGATCAAGCCAGCGTGACCATGACAAGGATAAGGACGAGGATGAGGATGATGATTCAAATATACTTCATCATGTATATACTTATGTATGTTGGCTCATTTGAGCGATTTTGTATCACCCTTTTTGAAAGTGTAATTTTGTAACAAACAATGTTGTATATCTTCGGCATGTATATGCTTCTGTCGCTCGGCTTGTTTGAGCAATTTTGTATCACCTCTTTCACATGGGAAATTTTGTAACAAACAACATTCTTTTGTAATTACTATAAAAAAAATTAGTGGGACAAAATAGGGCTTGTTGTGGCCTTGTTTAGCCCCACTAATGTTTTTTCAAGCTTCTCTTAATCATTGCTATATAGCAACCTTTACCAGTGTCATTATATAGCAATGTTTACCAGTGTTGCTATATAGTGACACTTATATAGCGATTGTTCTCTTTCGATGCTAATAGCGACGTAAATATCGTCCTTTGCACTCGTTAAAAAAAAACCTTTTAGTGTAAAAAAGATCGGGATTTTCGTCAAAAAATAGCTTGTGCCTTGTAGTGTCAAGGGATGTAGAGAACAGGTGTGGCAAACAAGAGGGAGCAAAAGAAATGAATACCTACTCATGAGGCTCTCTTGCTTTCTGATAAACGACACAAAAAAGGCAAATTTTAAACAACAAATAAAGCCTCGTATAAATGAAAAAAGTATTTGCAATAATGCATATCGCATCACTACATGATTATCACGTGGCACATAATGGGATTTGGAAAACAAAGCAAAGTATGGAGTAAAGTTTAACATTCCTGGAGACACAGGAAGCCCAAAACAAGAGCCTCAACGGTCTCGTCAACAACAATTTTAAAAGATTGCATTCATGAAAATGCTTTCCCTATACCCCATCTATCTGAAATGCATCTTCCGATAGGTTTGACAAATAAAGAAGTGTTTAAGTCTATTGGAGAAACACAGAGGCAAAGAGGGCACGCTCCGCCGACATCTTTTCACAATTGATATACTCTTTGGAAGAAGATCTTTGTACATGTTAACATCCCAAAAAGCAAAAACATGTCAAAGTGCAGTGATTGTGATGATCTAAAGCGAGCACTTGAGAGTGCAACGTCTCCAGAACAAACAGAATCATACAAAAAAAAGAGAGAATTTCATCATGGACTTGTTTGGCATTCTGGACTAACATATGCATTTTGGAAGAAGCAAGATATTAATGAGTACATGTGCATTATTGTAGATGATATGGATCAGAGTGCAACAACATTACCTTGATTCATTATTAACAGTCCACCTAAGCTATCTACAAGGAAAATACTTTTTGAAGACACATTTATGTGCCAGAGCGTTAGTGCATGGATTTAAGGTTTTTACAGACATATGGATTGATTCGTTGCATCTACATGATAGCAATCAATTGTAACATCTCTTATGAAGGCAATTCATAGTGTACTTATAGAAAAAGGTTGCCTACTAGCAAATTTGAGAATACAGGCATACAATTATAGATGAGAGATAAGAATATAGCCTTCTTTGCATTTCTCTCCATGCTAATCGCTCATCAAATCTTCAATGAGATTGAAATTGGGTTTTTGTTAGTTGGACACACACATGAGGATATCAATCAGGTTTTTAGTACAATCTCAAGAGAGCTAAAACACAAGGACATGGAGACGATGGATGACTTGATTAAAAAAATATGGGAGGCAAGTTGGTGGCCACAAGGAAGGTACATTATGCTCCATGGTTGAAAGGATGTATGATTGGAAGAGCTTTGTTCTACCTTTCATACAAAAAGGTGGTGATGCCTTGATTGGTCATAGCACTCCACACTACTTTCTCTTTTTCTTAAAGGATGACAATCCAATGATGCAATGGCAACACTATTCTCATGCTGTTGTAATTAAGAAGGCCTATCAATTGATGAGGTACCTTGAGACAATGCGAGCAAATGATGCTAAGGCAAAATGGCCTTTATTTTGGCCAAATGTTGGTAACAACTTGCGCCCATCGTTTGATGTCTTTCAAAATGACTTTGATTCGTTACTCCCATGTCCATATTGTGGTCCAAGGAAGAGAGATTTAATGCTAGAAGTAGACATAGACATCCACTGTTTTGTTGCAATTCGATCATCGGACGATGAGCATGAGAATATTAAGTTCTGGGTTGCAAAAGTGGTGGACGTGAGCATGGATGACAAGGGAGAAGTTGCAACATTTGTAGCACTATGGTATGAGCCAAGGAGTAGGAAGGAAAACCACGATAACAATACACTATATATTGGCTATTTGAAAAACGAATGGGTTCTAAACCATGAAGCTCAATTTCAGAGCTTTCCACAGAGACAGTCATAGGATCCTAGAAATCAAGCACAAAGTAATCAAGGAAGCACATGGGATATGATGTAGAAGAAAAAATATGAATACTACTACCCATTATTTTGCACATTACAGAGTTTTTGAAGATGCTCACTAAGGAGGAAGTAGAAGGAGATAGCGTAAATGAAGCACACCATTGCAATACCATTCAAGCATCGAAGCAACAAGTGAGGATGACTCAAACATTCAAACAAAACTAGTTACCTATTTGTACTTAACACATTTGTAAAGGCAGAATTGAGTTATTGAAAACGCTGCATGTTAGACTCCTACTCATGGAGAGCAATATTTCTTGTAAACAGGGTACGTCTTTTCTCTGAGCGTCTTGGTCTGAGCACATTTTTCTGAGCTTGGCCTATATTGTGATTTCATAGACAATTTTATCATAACATCACACACCATTTAGTCATAAAACTACCCCAAGAAGATACTATATACATTTCTACCCCACAAAGATGCTGCTAACATCACACACCCTTTAGTCATAAAACTACCCCACAAAGATGCTATATACATTTAATTACATTTCTTTCCAATAGTATTTAGGGCTTATAAGATCCCTTTATTCACAAAACTACTTTTCATGTCTACATTCATACTATCATGATAGATAGTGATTTATCGATGAAATGATTGCAAGTCACATGGTGAAGAATTTAGGGTGCAAATTTGCATGCATCTATGCCGAAACATTTATTAGTTGCATCAAGGAGATACTTAAAGATTCAATTCACCATGATGATCATTTGTACACAACTCATAGTTTTGACATGCAAACCTTAAGTAAGATATGACATAATTGTCACATCTCTAGCAAATAGAAAAAGTTTTATGAAACCAACATGCTCAAAATTGAATATGTGATATTGAGATTAATATTCATGGGTACTCACATGATGTACTAATAGTTCTTCAATATGATTACTACATCTCTAGCAAATGAAATAGGTGCAAGACACCACAAAAGTTATGCATGTTCAAATCTAGGGCATCACAAGAAAAATGAATTGCTTGAAGGGAAAAACTCATGTCAAATCACTAGACTCAATCTTCTTTACTGATGTCATCCACATAGATATTGCAATGATGCCTTCTCTCTTTGATGGGGGCATTGAATGCAATGTCATTACACATCATCTCAGCCATAGCACCTGCATAAGAAGGCAAAAAGCTAAAATAGATCAATCAATATCAATGCCTCATTGATAATAATATTCTCCAACAAATAGGTTTAAAAAGATAAAACACAAGAGTAACATACTTACTAGTCATCTGGAAGATTAACAACCATTTCCACATCTTCGGAATCATTTAGAGTCCCATAGTTGCTTAACACATTTCCCTTTCCTTTCTGTCCATCTAAAAATGGTTGCAATATAGAATTGTAAATGTCAAGATTATTCTCAATAGATAAGCATGCTCTCCTAGAATGCACGCATGCTTTTTGCATAGAACCAATCCCAGCACCTAGGTCCACCATCTGTCCAGAAATTGGACACAACAACTCCAAGAAGTACAACATCATGCATGGAGCCTTCTCCAATGCACCTCTCCATGGAATACTCTCTCCATGTTTTATAGTATGCTCACTTGTTGGTAAATAATGATGAAACAAACTACTTCCAAAAGCAATGCCCAATTTGGTACCAACCACGGAAGTATTTCCAGGATTACAAACACAAGACATACCAGCCCGATGAAGAAGGCATAAAACCACAACATCCACCTAAAGATAAGAAAAGAATTAAACTTATGCTTAGTACAAGCCATTTCATTATACAAGAGCATAAATTCTTTCAACAGGTCATTGTATGACAATTGTCTCACCTTATGATCAATACCACCAACTTTGATTGTACAATATGCATCCAAGTATTGCATGTACTTTCGACATGCAAACTCCAATCTACTGATCCTAGCATAATGCTCAACCAAATGAAGAACATGAGGGGCACACATAACTAGGATCCAGCCAGAATTTGAAACAACTGTGGTTGCTACTAGCAAGGAGTAGTGTACATGGTCCTCTGATAATAAATTCCAAGATGGAGATGTGGAATCCTCTACTCCAGGAGCTTCTAGCTATGTAGGCAGATCAAGAATGACAAAATCTACAGCCCAAAAACACTCTTACCATTTCTTGTTTTTCTTTCACCTCCAAGATCTACAAAGTATTCCTTCATGTCTATATAGGCTTGTGTGAAGTTTGAGATAGACAATTGCTTCCCAAACTCAACATAATCATAGCACCAAACCTTGCAAAGTGAAGCATCACATGTGCCACTCGGATTCAAAGTTAGAGAGGCCAATGGAATGTGCAAAAAGCGGATAGACCTATCTTTCCATTTACATCCTTTCAAAATGGGTGTAGACTGTAGTACTTGCACATCTGTATCCACACCACATATGTAAAGACACAAAGTGATAACAACATATGTTACACAAACAAATAACAGCTTGAAAAATGACCAAGAGCGCTTACCATTATTAGTACCAAGATTTTTTGGTGGCCTACCACCCTTCTTTAGTTCCATACTTGAATCCTTGTCCTTTTTAGTCATCTTCTCAAGTGTTTTTTGAATCTCAATGACTGCATCATCCTCGTGGACTGAATTTGAGCTTGATGAACCCATCTCTCCCTTTTTATGCTATGTGTACAGCTCTACCTCCTCCTCAATGCAACATCCTTTTTTCATATCGAGCCACCACGGGCAGTTCTTTCTCTCCCACTCCGAGAGCACTTGCTTCCCTTCTTTTTCTATCATGTTTGGAGAGTACATACATAATTTTAAGTCCTGAATTTTTGTCCATACTCGACATACGGGCAACAATTTTCCAATCTTACCAACAGCTTTTAAGGATTGCAAGAATCTTCATACAATAAGAGTCTTAGTACCAAAGCAAAATACTTAAGGATGGATTTTTAATTGAAAAGGAAAAAACATATATTGCTTACCTAAATACCAATCGTCGAGATGCCCTTGTCATCTCCATTTGTCCTATTGCAGCTGTAGCAACAGCCATTGAATCCTTTAAATCTTCATAAAGTTCAAGTCTGTTCATTGCTTGTATCTCCCCAAAATACTCTCTCAACGTAGGATCTTGAAGAAGCACAAAGCTAGCTTGTTGACTAGCAACCAAGACCTGAGAAAGTAACCTCTCAGATTCACAAAGCAACTAATCCATCCATGCCTCTTTCGCCATCCACTTTATGAATTCTCTATCATCTTTTGGCATCCCATAATTTGTTCTCAAATTTGAATCTCACCCTCAGATTCTGAGGGTTGCTAGTTGTGTCTCCTTTGAGACCTTTGCAATGGAGATGTTATACAATTTTTCCAATGTGAAAATTGATGATTTATCATCAAATGGGAGGCTCCACAAGATATTAAACCAATATTCACCATTTGTTGGTTTGACAATAGACAGAATCTACATACATGCAATCGTCACACTCGTGTATTTTTTGATCATACAATACATGCATATCCCATACCTTGATCATTTTCTAAACAAAGATCATATTTACATCCTTTTTTAATGTTCTTTCTCAATCTCAAAAAACACTTAAACACTTTAAAAAATCAACTTTATGTTAAGAATCATTAAATTAACCATACCTTGATCATTTTCGACCGTACTTGAGATTCACATGCTTTCGAATACTTTTAAGTGCTTTCTCCATATCAGCAACACTCAAATTTGGCTGAAGTTCCTTTAGCTTTGCCTCATAATCTTGCTTGTATAGTGGCTAAAATATATTCCAAAGAAATGAATGAGTACAATGAAGTAGTTAGTTCTAATTCAAAAGACATCCATGACAAATGGTATGAAACTTACTACAAATACCATTCTCCCTAGCATCAGAGATGTTAAAGGATACCAAGTGCTTGATCCTTTACTGCTTTCATTTGCCCTATGCTTTTCAAGTGTCTTTTTTTCTTCCTCAGAAAAAAGTGATGAGTACTCATTCTCATCACACGAACACATTGTCTTCGTGTTGTACAAATAGTCCTTGAGATTTGCTTTAATAATTGTTGTTTCATTAAGGCTGAAAAATAAAAAATATATAGCTTCAAACATATTAAGAATTGTTCACAAAACCCTTAAAAGCTCAAAAAAAAGTAACACATATGAGCAAGAACTCGCACTTACAGATTGAACCTTTGAAGAGCAGCTATTAGCTTCATTTCTGTTTCTTTCTCTAGAGTAATAAAACTTGCTAAAACTCGAATATGCAATGCCTTTGATGTCTTGAATTTCTCTTCAATTAGAGACATCCATGCAATAGTCTGGTGATTCCCCTCCCACACAAAAAACATCTTTCGAGACAAAAATGTCCAATCAGCATCATCAACAATCTGGGCCTCAAATTTTGCATTTACATCCCTCCAACAAGAATCCCATGATTGTTCAATTTCATCTGTCACCTCTTGTGAAACACCATCTAGAAGTGTTGTAGATAAAATAAACATTCCTTTTTGTTGAATATATTTTTCTGCCTCTAGAGCTTGCTTTAGGCTATTTATATCAGTTCGTAGGCCTCTCACTCTTGTGTTTACAACACAACGACATAATGGGATCAAGGGAGCAATCTTTCTAGGATTGATTGCAAGAGATTCAATAACATGCTTCCCCAGGCCAATATCAAGTGCAGTGGGAAACTCTTGCTCAAACTCCTCATCTAGTTGTTTATCCTCTTTCTTTCTCTTCTTAGAAGATTCCTCCACAATCATAATAGTGTCTTCAAAGTCTTCCATCTCCTTATCCTCTTCCACTCCAATTTCAACCTCTTTTTGAAACTCTAAATTAGGTGTAGATTCCACTTGCAAACTTCTCTTGCTACTTGTCCTTCCACCTCTCCTACCTCCTCGTTCTCCTCTTCCACCTCTTCTCCTCCTCTCAGAAGTTTTTATTTTTACCATCCTGCCAATTTGACACAAATGCATTTAAAAAAAGAAGTCATTGCATGGCATAGAATAGACTTACAAGGTCAATTAAGTCCCAGTATTACTTCAATAGCATACAAAGAATGCCCAAGAGGCTTCAAAATAGAAAATACATGAAGCTTGATCGTGATGCTACTAATTGAAGCTGCACTTGACGAGATGATGGGGCTTGAGGAGACTAGCTGGACAATAAAAGCATACAAAGAAAAGTTATTAAGCATACAAGAACAAGTTATTAACCATGAAAGCATACAATATCTTGAATATACTATGTTGTGTCTCCTAAGGCCTCCTCGTCTCCTTGCCTCCCCCTCCTTGCCTTATTTTCATAAAAGTGCATGTGTCTAAAAGGGAAGAAAAAAATCTCCAAGTGCTATGCATACATATGTCAAAATATCATGTGCTGTATAGGAAAACCACGTGATGTGTCCTTAAACCACACAGTGTATTTTGTTTATATAGCTTGGTTTGCAATAGCAAACACTTATGTTTTGTATGAGGATCAATTAAGATACCATACCTGTCTGTAAGTGAGTACTGTAGCATTATAGCCATGAAAAATGCCCTCCACAAGGGGTGAGATGGAATCTTTAAAGATGGTAGACTATGGAGAACCTGTGCTACCGTAGAGATGGTCGAAGGTGAAACTATGGTTACCTATTTGAACTTGCACATAGCATAAGTCAGTCAGTTTATTGTGATCAAAACGCAAAGCACTCGAGAACTTTGTTCAAAATTTTTGAAACATAAGCATGTCCTGTGATAGCATTACGTAATTCAAAGATACCCAAGAGTAGAGAGATCAAGCAATGAGGTATTTAGTACATTGAATTATATATACACAAGATACCCAACATGGAGGTAGCAGTTTCCCCCAACCCATGAGTGTTCATTGCTAAAGAAGCTCGGGTAGGGAGAGCGAGGGAGAGGGAGAGTGAGTAGAGCAGGAGGGAGAGTAGAGCAGGGGAGCACAGTGAGAGGGAGAGCGCGAGCAGAGCGGGAGGGAGAGCGAGGGAGAGCGGGGGAGCACAGCGGGAGGGAGAGCAAGGGAGAGCGAGGGAGGAGAGCAGGAGGGAGAGCGAGCAGAGCGGGAGGGAGAGCAAAGCGAGCAGAGTGGGAGGGAGAGCTTGGGAGAGCGAGCAAAGCGACGAAAGGCAAGGAGGGAAAAAGACTTTTGAAAATGAAAGGCCTTTCATTTTCTAAAATTGGACAAGGAGGAAAATGGCCTTTTAAAAAATTTTCTTAAGGGCCTTTGAAAAAATTTGAAAATGAAAGGCCAAAAGACCCCTTTCGTCAATCAAAGGGGTCTTTTGGCCTTTCATTTTTAAGGTCCTTAAGAAAATGAAAGGCCAAAAGACCCCTTTCGTCGATGAAAGGGGTCTTTTAGCCTTTGATTTTCTTAAGGGCTTAAGAAAATTAAAGGCCCCTCCCTCCAATTTCCTTAAGCCCTTAAGAAAATGAAAGGCCAAAAGACCCCTTTCGTCGATGAAAGGGGTCTTTTGGCCTTTTATTTTCTTAAGCCCTTTCGGCATTTTATTTTCTTAAGGGCGCCTTTTATTTTCTTAAGCCCTTAAGAAAATGAAAGGCCAAAAGACCCCTTTCATCAACGCAAGGGGTCTTTTGGCCTTTCATTTTCTTAAGGGCTTAAGGGCTCTCATGAAAATGAATGGCCCTTAAGCCCTTAAGAAAATTAAAGGCCAATAGACCCCTTTCGTCGATGAAAGGGGTCTATTGGCCTTTAATTTTTTTAAGGGCTCTCATTAAAATTAAAGTTCACATTAAAATTAAAGACTTAAGGGCCTTTAATTTGTAGAAATAATCATCCCTCTTCCATGATAAAGAACACCTTTGCTAGCAAGGGACCACCACATGTCCTCGACCGACCCAAGTACTTAATGCTGGCATTCATTTTTATTATTTCAAATATTACAATCAATGCATTTATTTTATTCACCATGACGAGAAGACATACTGGCTATAGAAATGCTACCAAACTATGATTTTAATAGGAACCATGACTTATAATGATTATCATACAAATTCGATTGCTAATGAGTGATCATTTAATTAAACATCATTACTGTGTGAGGTTGATAATTTTTCATAATTGTGACGTTGATAATTTTAGTGTGTGACATCGACATACAATTAAATATCTTTTTGATTAATATTCAATTAATGATAGAGGCCAATAGACCCCTTTTGGAGAAAATAATTAAATATAGAGGCCAATAGATCCCTTTCGTCAACGAAAGGGGTCTATTAGCCTCTATATTTAATTAATGGTTCATAAAAGATAGAGACCCAAAGACCCCTTTCGTCGACAAAAGGGGTCTATTGGCCTCTGCCTTTCATTAATAACTGATGAAAAATAGAGTCCAATAGACCCCTTTCATCAACAAAACAGTATTTTGATGAAAGGGGTCTATAGGCCTCTATCTTTCATAAATAATTGATGAAAGATAGAGTTCAATAGACCCCTTTCATTGATGAAACAGTCTTTTGGCATATATACATCATTGTCTAGCCATGACGTGTGATTAGATGGTTACCATGGGAGAATTTCTTAGTCATCAAAAAATTCTAACAGTTTGATATGTTCTTACAGTCTATCTCCAGCTTAATGTTAATCTGAGCATGTGAATTAGATGGTCCCTCATGAAAAGTCATTGTTATTAGAGTTTGATTCTGACTCAATGCTAATCTGATCCTATGAACTAGATGGCCCCTCAAGCAAAGTCATTGTTATTACAGTCAACTGAAGAAAGGCAAGATTAAAATAGGACATCAGATTAGCATTGAGTCTGTTCATCAGACTGTAATAACAATAGTTCTCAGTCATAAGAATGAGAACTATTGTTATGACAGTAGTCTGATGAACCAATTGAATGCTAATCTAAGCTTGTGAACTAGATGGTCCTCTGATTCTGGCTCAATGCTAATCTGAGCCTATGAATTAGATGGTCCCTCATGCACAATCATTGTTATTAAATCTGATTCCAACGGAATGCTAATCTGAACCTATGAATTAGATGGTCCCTCATGCATAGTCATTGTCACTAAAATAAGTGCAGTGGTTGTTTGGAATTAGTATATTGTTTGGGATTTACATTTTCCCTTGTTTGGAATTTACTAAACAAACGCGGTGGTTGTTTGGGATTTACTAAAGGTTATATTTTGTGGGGGTTGCAGTTAATCCTAAACTAACCAAATTGCATTTCCTTGCCAGTGCCTACCTCCTCTAGCCTTAACTATCATACAACTAACCTATCATATTCATCAATGTAATGTGTGGGGAATCTATTGGTACATAGGTCTTCAAGATGGCAAAGATCTGACTGGATTACATCGTTGAGCATGTCAAGATGGCTTGATTTGACAAATTAGAATATGTGAACAATTACATCTTGGATAGCAAGAGAGAAAATTAGTTTTAAAAACCCAATAGATCACGAGTGAAGGAATAGCGGAGGAATAGAGATGGAAAGCCACAGCAGCAATGACATTTTTTTTGCCGCTTGTCCTGAGCTTGATGAAGCCATTTCACAAGGGGTCCCTTGGCAACCCAAGATTCTCGTAGATGAGATTGATCTCTTGGAGGAGGAACATAGAGTTCCCAAGAATGTCATTCACAAGATGGTCATATTGTAGAGGAATTGTGGAAAGGCTTTCAATACTATAAGAACCCACAGTTTGCGAAGTATGTTGCTAAAGGCTCCCATTGTGCGAAGTGTCCAGCCCTTGTCCTAGAATCCTTGCATAAATATAAAGTCCTTCAAATATCTCGAACTTGATCTCTTGGAATCTTGGATATTTATTAATCGAGACTTTTTTGGGGCTGACCACGCTCTAATACAATCAGCTTTTCAATAGAACTTGAGTTAAATAGTAAATTGTCTTCTTTGAAAAAAAAAAGTAGTAAATTTTCTTTGTATTTATCCATTCTTAGATACGATGGTGGTCTCTTTCAAAATGTAGAAGAATAAAACTTAGTTGTATACTACCTGGATATATAGCTTTAGGGGTTGACTATACATTTGGCTTTTCTATATATCTTTAGTTTTAAAGTAATAATTTGCCATTTATATGTCCTTGGATATGACTACTTCACTCAGGTGGACTTTCTAATTTGAAAATGTTGCATTTAGTTGGATTTGAAGGTTCTATTTACTTATGACTGCTTCACTCAGTTGGACTTTATAATTTGAAAATATTTCCCTAAGTTGGACTTTATAATTTGATGGAAATTTTCCAATAATATAGTACGATTCTATAGCTTGCAATTCATTTAGGATTTGTGGTTATAACCAGCCCGGTGGTGGCTGAATTTTGATAATAGATAAAGAGAACCAGCCTAAAGGGGACTATTTTAGTATGGCACTTTGCAACAATACGATCCATTTTAGGATAGCTAGGCAGTAGTGTAGGATAAGTGGTCAGGATAAGTGTTCGCCATCATAGTGGTTGGTTGCACACTAGGATATTAATTGCCACCAATGTAGTGGTTTGCTTCTATTATTACAATATGAATGGCATGCAATTCATTTGTTTAAGATTTATGGTCACCCGTGGGTTTGTGGTCACCCGTGGATTTGTGGTCATAGCCTGGTGGTTGAAATTTAACAATAGTTAAAGAGAACAACCTAAATGGGATACCATAAACAAATGCAGTTTCTAATATTTCACCAGCCTGATGGTAGAAATCTGACAATAGTTAAAGAGAACCAGCTTATTTATGGGAGCTATTTTCCTCGTGTGCAACCAAAGAAAATGCAATTGGATCCCATGACATGCAATTAGATGACTAAAAACAAGATGGTGGTTGTTTGGGATATACTAAAAATAAGTGTGGGGTTAATCTCTCCTTTGAGATTTACAAAAACAAGCGTAGTGGTTTTTTCGAACACAGCAATTTCAACCATTGAGCTGGTCAACAACTAATGTCTATTCAACCACACTGGTGTTTGAGCTGAACCAGCCATGGTTGCATAACGTTCCAACCACCGGGTTGGTTTAGTAAAATAACAATATATTGTTGCTCTATTTGTAAAATATATTGCTGTTACTTTCTGTTCAACCACAATGGTTCAGGACAATCACATAGCTAGTGTTTGAGCTGACCCAACCATAATTGCATGATGTTCCAACCACCGAGCTAGTTTAGGACAACAATCGCATTAAGTCCAAGCTAGGCTGGTTCTAGTGTTTGAGCTAAACGAGTGACGGTTGCATGATATTCCAACCATCAGGCTGGTTTAGGAAAATCACATTAAATCCAAGCCCGGGTCCAAGCCCGCCTGGTAAACTATCCCAAAGCTGAATCACAAACAACCACCGGGCTTGTTTAGGCAACCATTGACCTCTGTTGTATCAAGAAATGAAACAACTAAACTAAAGCTCAACCACAAAAAACCACCGGGATGGTTTAGGTAACCACTAAACTGCATTATTGTATCAAGCATGTATATGATGTGCTCGTCAAACATCTTGCGTCCTATCCACTTTCTACAGATGTCCTTGTTATTTGGAGAAACTCTCGTATTTTTTTGCCAAAACGTCACCACTATTGCAATGACTTTTGCACTTAGGATGTCTCTCCTTTTCTTGCATTCTATTGAAGCCCACAAACTACTCAGATTGGGATGATTAGGCATTGCTTCTGCTCTGTGTGCAACTCTTGAGGTGTTGGTAGGGGGGAAAAATCTTTTGGCGAGCTTATTAATGTGAGCCTTTTTACCATTTCCTTTGTTTTTGCGAGCTTTTTTTAGAAATCCATACATGTTTTTGTTATAAGAAAGCTAGGGAGGTTAGAAAGAGGGAGAGAGGATATAGGATATGTTCATTTTCATAACATGTGGAAGGGGTGGAAGAGTGTATACTATGCACAAGGGGGGGGCAGATATGAGTGGCAGTAGGAGGCAAAAAATTATGAAAGATATGTCCATATTCAAAGTAGAAGGGAGGAACTATGGGAGATATGTTCATTTTAAAAGTGTACAATTTGAAACTTTTGACCTCATATTTGGATTCCTCGTCGAATTTCGGTCATTTTGAGTACCAACATGACCATATTCCGATAAAAATTGGAAAAATGGTGTTTTTGTCATTTTGGCCTGTTTTGGGCCTAGCGCAGACTCAAAATAGGCCCAAAACAGGCCAAAATGACAAAAACACCTTTTTTCCAATTTTTATCGGAATATGGTCATGTTGGTACTCAAAATGACCGGAATTCGACGAGGAATCCAAATATGAAGTCAAATCTATCAAATTATACACTTTGAAAATGAACAAATTTCCCATATGCTCTCCCTTCCCCTTTACATTTAGTAGATGAACATAAGTTTCACATTCCTCATCCTCTCTCTCCTCCTTGCACTCCTCTTTGCATACCTTATAAGTTCCCCCTCTAACTATGATAACGAATATATGTTCCAACTCCCCTCCCCTCCCTTCTCCATGCCACTTTACCCATACGACCATCCCTCCCCTTTTTCCACCCACCCCACTCCATGAACCCCCCCCTCCCCCTCTCTCTCTCTCTCAAGTGAATGAAAAGCTCACAATATTCATGAAAATTGAAAAAAAGCTCATGACAAAAAGCTCACCAAAAAATCACACCCTTGGTAGGGTTGTCACTCTATGAACTTTAGGGTGCAAGCTAAAGCTTGTGAAGACTCGAGACTGGTATTTTACTTGAATGGCCTGATGTTGCTTCCTCAAATGCTACCACCAATCATAGCATCATAGCTCGTGTTCTTTGCTCTAATGGTAATGATCGAATGCGTACATCTGCAATTGCTTCCTACTTTTGCTCTGCAACAAGGAGTATTCTGTTCCTTGTGCCCTGACCAAGCTTTTCTGTCTCACAGCCTTTGTCTGCTTCTCTTGCAAGCCATGGCGAGCTGCATGTTACCATGGCAACGATCAATGAAAGATGACAATGCCAAACCAAAACAGAGAGACGCTAGCTTGTGAGGTAAGCAAAGAATAGAAGACAACTTACTCGAAAGACAACAATGCCAAACCAAAAACGGCACAAGGTCACGTCAAGGTGCATGCAGGTTGCAAGGCAGAGGTAGGTTGCAAGTACTTAATCTTCTAAGATTTGATGGGTGGGAGGTGTGAAAATTCAAAATTTGCAGGAGTAGCATAATTTCAACCACCGATTTTTCTCCCTCTGGCAATACACGTCAGTAGAATTGGATATCCCAAACAAGTGCAATGTGGTCTCACATGCTTCAAAACATAAACAGGCCAAAGGGCACACTATCGGGTTTGATGCTATGTATTATGAAATGCAATGACATGCTTATGAGCCATATAGCAAGCAAGTGCATGGAAAAAGAAACAATTAAAATTTTTAAATAGTGTTGGATTTATTAAAAGAGCTTTGCACATGCACAAATTGCACATTCTCAACTTCTTCTATTTTAGGGTGAATCTAGATACCAATATCAACACCTATCAATGTTTTAAGACCACCATGCAGTAGTCCCAATAGTTTGGATTCCAAATTTTCAATCCATTTTGGTTTTCAACAAATCAAAAAAAAGTTATGGAGTGTGCCCTCAAATGGGTGTGCATCATTTTAGCACAACATTGGAGGCCCATTAATCCATGCCTAATATTTTCATTTACGTGTGTCCTTGGGTTGAGAAGAAGCTCACGTAGTGTACTTTTGAATGATTACTTGGTTGCATGTATGTACATAACAAAATTTTGATGTTTTTGAATAAATTGCTATATCCTATAGTCTTCAGGATGCATGCTTCACATGCAACATAGCACTTGGAATGCTTTAACGGTCATTCCAAATCCTTATTCCATAATTTTATGGTCTCATGTTCAAGTTTGGAATGTGTACTACAACTTGAAGACAAAGTCTGTCTCAAGTCTGTTGAATTCTATTGATCAATGCATAAGTTATGGGTCCTAAATGCAAGATACCTATAAATATAAAAGACTTGAACCTTACCAAAAATGGCTACACCCAAGCAAACAATGGCCCAGAAAGAAGAATGCTTTATGCAAGCTCACATGACCATCAAATCCCATTTTTTCCTTCTATCCTTGTGAAAATATCTTATTTTTGCGAATTTTCATCATGAAGAGGAATTTTTCATGAATGAATGCTTTAAATGGGCTATTAGCATTCAACCAACATGTGGGTGTACAAAGATGTAGCAAATGGTGGAAGTGTGGTCTATGCAAGTGCACATGACCACTCAAACTCATATTTCCATTCTCTTTTTTGTGATTTTCACACCATAGCAATAAAATCCTTGCAAATGATTGGCTTAAAGTAGGCTAAGGAGGTCTAATTAACACATAAAAAATGATTAGCTTAAAGCAGGAAAATTTTCCATAAGTGATTGGCTTACAGAAGGCAAATGAGGTCTAATCAATGCATAGGTGTGCACACACCTAGGAGATGATGGGATGGAGGAATGGTTTTTATAATCCTCCATCACTATTGGATTCCTTTCACTCATTCGGACCCTATAAAAATCCCCTTTTTTGGTAAGAAGTCTTTATGCACCATGGCTAGCAATTTTCCACAAATGATTGCTTTAAAGTCAACTAGTGGGACAATCTATGCGTGGATGTGCACCCCATTACAAGAAGGTGGAGAATGGTTTGTGCTAGCCGAGAGAGAGAGAGAGAGAGAGAGAGAGAGAGAGAGAGAGAGAGAGAGAGGGAGAGAGAGGGAGAGGGAGAGAGATGCATTGTCATATACAGAAGGCCTCATGGGAGGTAGCATAATAGCTATACAAGAAGTGCTATAGGGTGTTGTAGCCATGAAATAAAAAATTGGGTGGGAGAAATAGTTGGACAAGAGCAAGAAAGAAATTGGAGTTGTGGGAGGTGCTACAGTCAAAATTTTGAAAATCGGAGAGAGAAAATAGCTGGTCTAAAATAGAGGAGCAAAGAAAGAGGGGATTTATGACCAAAATAATAGTTTCCATCTCACCCAAAAGGGCCTAGAAAGTCTTAAATGAGATTTGGGCCTGATTTGGGATAGGTGCACATGCGAGGAAGAGGGTCAAGCATGGGTTACGGGGGGAGAGGATGGTTTGTATGGTCGCCAGTGTAAGAGGAAAAACAATATGGGCTATCTGCTTAGTTGCCCACCCTCATCTCAATATGGCATATCCCCACATAAAGGAGCACATTCACTTGAAATCCCTTAACCATTCCTTGAAATTAGGAAACAATAATTTGAGGCCCTTTTAAGACCCACTTCTCCCCTAATGGCTTACCACATCCACACCATCCAAACATTCATGAAGAAATTCTCATAATGATGTGAAATTACTTAAAAATGAAATTTTCATGGGGGCTCAAAAAGAAAATGGCATTATGTAGTCATCTCTCTCTCTCTCTCTCTCTCTCTCTCTCTCTCTCTCTCTCTCTCTCTCTCTCTCTCTCTCTCTCTCTCTCTCTCTCTCTCTCTCTCTCTCTCTCTCTCTCTCTCTCTCTCACACACACACACACATAATTCTTACCCCCTTGTCCTCCATTTTTTGTACCCTCCTCACATTAGCTCATCCCACACTAGCTCACACTGCATGTCTAATACTCATGGAGAGCAAGACAATGTGAAATATTTTAGAGCGGTGGCCTCAAATAGTCAATTCTTCTAAGCAGTAATGCATTCTCCCTATGATCGATGCTCCACCTATTTTTGATTCAATACTCCACCTCATTGGTCTTCCGTCCAATCTATTGTTGATCTCTTCATTTGATTGACATTGCTGGACACTGCCTCTCCACTTGTCACTAACCCATCCCCCTTTCATTGTACTCCTTTCTTCAATCCACTCCTTTGCTAATCTTCTACTAACCCAGTACTCCTTTCACTCCACTCCCTTTCTTTTTCTCAGCTATTTCCCCTTAGTCCCTTACAATCTCATCCTTTGGTTGCCTTACCTCGAGTTTGATTGAACCCGTAGCCCTACCCTGAGGTTAGTCTCAACTAGGGGGTGAACTTAAATATGGAAGATATGGAACACATCAACTTCTTGAAATTCCCTCCTCTTGCCTCTTCTCTTGAAACCTCAAGTTGAATTAGCAAATTCTTGTATTCTAGAATTGTAACCTCGACACCCTCTCCATATCCAAGTACATGCCAATAAGGAACCTTAACTAGGCACATCATTGGTCTCCATGAATAGATGTTCTATATACAGCAAGATGCATGAGAGCTATAATTGCATATGAAAACTCTAATTGCTCAAATCCAGCTCCTTGAAGGACTCAAGAGGCAAGTAGTAATCAATGAGATAATGTGGATTTTCAAGGCTTCTTTTCCTAAACCCCCCCAATTAGTTTCTCCAGGGTTGGTCATTGTAAATATGTAAGGTCATAGGGTCATTGGTTCATTAATGAAAGGGGATCTTCAAATTGGGGGGACTTACGATCCATTTATAGACAGAAGTATGTGAAAAAAGTGGTCCCATAATGCAATTATGATATGTCATGTAAGGAGGGGACTTTTAAATTTAAAATTACATATATATATATAGGCTGAAGAGGAATAAATAATCATGCAAACAATCGTAAAATTTTAAATATAGGGGTATTTTTAAATATGTGCTTGCTCACACATGTTTTATGGATTTTTAGAGAGTGATCACCCCAAGTGATTTCTAAAGTCAAGGATCTTGTTCCCATTGAAGTGCAAAAAATCCCAAAGGAAGTGATTGTAGAGATTGATACAGAAGCCAAATAAACTGACATTCAAGATGAAATTGAGGAGAACAAATCTAAATGTAGCAATGCACTAGAAAGCCTTTCTAAAGGTTGGTTCAAAAGAGGAGGATACAGGGGTTTAATATTTATGTAATCATGCAACAGAATGTGCAAAGCTCTTTTAATAAATCCAACACTATTTAAAAATTTTAATTGTTTCTTTTTCCATGCACTTGCTTGCTATATGGCTCATAAGCATGCCAAAGTTCATTGTATTTCATAATACACAGCATCAAACTCGATAGTGTGCCCTTTGGCCTATTTGTGTTTTGAAGCATTTGAGACCACATTGCACTTGTTTGGGATATCCAATTCTGCTGATGTGTATCACCAGAGGGAGAAAAATCGGAGGCTGAAATTTTGCTACTCCTGCAAATTTTGAATTTTCACACCTCCCACCCATCAAATCTTAGAAGATTAAGTACCTGCAACCTACCCCCGCCTTGCAACCTGCATGCACCTCGACATGACCTTGTGCCGTTTTTGGTTTGGCATTGTTGTCTTTCGAGTAAGTTGTCTTCTATTCTTTGTTTGCCTCACAAGCTAGCTTCTCTCTGTTTTGGTTTGGCATTGTCGTCTTTCATTGATCATCGCCATGGCAACATGCAGCTCGCCATGGCTTGCGGGCTGCAAGACAGAAAAGCTTGGTTAGGGCACAAGGAATAGAATACTGCTTGTTGTAGAGCAGAAGTAGGAAGCAGTTGCAGATGTATGGTTTGATCATTACCATCAGAGCGAAGAACACGAGCTATGATGCCATGATTGGTGGTAGCATTCAAGGAAGCAACATCAGGCCATTCAAGTAAAATACCAGTCTTGAGTCTTCACAAGCTTTAGCTTGCACCCTAAAGTTTATAGAGTGACAATCCTACTAACACCTCGAGAGATGCACACAGAGCAGAAGCAATTCCTGATCATCCCAATTCGAGTAGTCTGTGGGCTTCAATAGAACACAAGAAAAGGAGAGACATCCTAAGTCCAAAAGTCATTGCAATAGTGGTGACGTTTTGGCAAAAAAATACGAGAGTTTCTCCAAATAACAAGGACATCTGGAGAAAGTGGACGGGATGCAAGATGTTTGACGAGCACATCATACACATGCTTGATACAAAGCAGGTTAGTGGTTACCTAAACCATCCCGATGGTTTTTTGTGGTTGCGCTTTAGTTTAGTTGTTTTATTTCTTGATACAACGGAGGTGAGTGGTTGCCTAAACAAGATCGGTGGTTGTTTGTGATTGAGCTTTGGGATAGTTTACTAGGCGGGCTTGGACATAATATGATTATCCTAAACCAGCCCGATGGCTGGAATATGATGCAACCATCAGTGGTTTAGCTAAAACACTAGAACCAGGCTAGCTTGGACTTAATGCCATTATCCTAAACCAGCCTGGTGGTTGGAACATCATGCGATTGTGGTTGGGTCAGCTCAAACAATAGCTATGTGATTGTCTTAAACCATTATGGTTGAACAGAAAGTAATAGCAATATATTTTGCAAATAGAGCAACAATATATTGTTATTTTACTAAACCAACCCGGTGGTTGGAACGTTATACAACCATGGTTGGTTTAGCTTAAACACCAGTGTTTATGGTGTCCCCTTTAGGTTGGTTCTCTGTAACTATTGTCAAATTTCAATCATTGTGCTATGACCACAAATCCACAGGTGACCACAAACCGATGAGTGACTATAAATCCTAAACAAATGAATTGCATGTCATTCATGTTATAATAATAGAAGCAAACCACCGCATTGGTGGCAATTAATATCCTAGTGTGCAACCAACCACTGTGATGGTGAACACTTATCTTGACCACTTATCCTGCACTACCGCCTAGCTATCCTAAAATGGATCGTTTCATTATTCCCTATTCATCCTGTTTTTGCTGTCGCGATCGCTGACAGGCGAATTCAATCGAACTTGATGGCACACATACACATGGTGAAAATGGGATTAGCAATACACAGGGGAAGGGGCCGGGGGGGGGGGGGGGGGGGGGGGGCGAGCAGGCCTAGTTTTGAAACCACTAGAGAGCAAGGAAGAGATCATCGTAGGCGGCAGGGAATCGATGGTTGAGGGAGACGACCAAGGCCAGGGTGTGGGAAGCGAGGCTAATTGAGTTAATTAGTCTAATTAATTAGATTATATTAGGGGGTTTTAAGTTAGGCTAATTGAGTTAATTACATCACCAATTAATTTTTCTTGAGGAATCTTGCAAATTCTTAAGGTCCTTTAGAGCGAATGCAATTTTTGAATGGCTAGACAATTGAAACACAAAATACAAACCTAGTGGAACAAATCCTGTGGAAATTTGATACTAGAATGTGAATTTTCACCTTTAAGCACTCATTTGTCAATCAAGCTTGTGCATTGCTAGGTTCTCAATGCATTATAAGGCACTATAAAAGGTTTTTTTCTTTACAACATTGGATAGCTTCTTCGAGCATGTTTACAAGACTATATTTGGATTGAAAACCTAAACTTTTCAATTTTGTACTATCCATGTAGTGGGGCACAATCTCTCCGAGATGATCGAAACTGAATCAACAATTCCAAAAATATTTTAATAAGCAAGAAAGAACATATTTGCAGACTCTCTCTCTCTCTCTGAGTTAGATAATGAAACTAAGTGCTTTGAGAAGATACTCTAAAATGAAGATCCAACAAGAATGTACTTGTGCTCACCAATTGCAACCTTAGATTGTTTTTGACACGCTAATGCAACCTTAGCATGTTTTTGACACGGTGGGATGATCCCTCCATTCAAGTGTTGAATTTCAAACCTCGTTGGTAACTAGCATAGGATGCTACTCGAGCCACTTGTTTCTATACGGAGCCTTCTCTCTCTCTCTCTCTCTCTCTCTCTCTCTCACACACACACACACACACGCACACACACACGTCACACACTTGTACACACAAGAACTTACGCACGAGGATCTGAGAGATAAGACTCTTACTTGGCTGGCAAATCAAGATGTGGGTGCAGCTTCGAGAGCAGCTCCCTTATCTCCGTGATGGAAGCGTCGATGCTTGGACCAATGTAGCGCCCGTTAGCTGCTGGATTCTCGTAAAGGAGGATGTGAGCATTGATTATATCTTCAATGTGCACATACGAAATTCGCTTGATGAACATGTGAGGGCGCGCATCTCCTGCAAGTCGCGCAATTCCATGGCATTGTCTCAGTCCCACAACTTGCAAACGTGACAGATCCGGGAAATCAGTGCTGAGTTCACATCACTGAATTTTTGGTTGCAAGACAAACGAGGCCATGGTCCTGATGTATCGGTAGCAATTTCCCAGATTATGAACAATACACGCACCCGTCACAAGTGAAATCGAATCCGCAACGCTCTTTGGGATACTGTCGAGCAGGAAAGGTCCCGTCACCAACGAGGGCAGAACTGTTACCAGATCAAGTTTGTACTCCTCAGCAAGCTCAAAAGCCTTCTTCTCCGACAGCGTCTTGCATACGATATACGGCTGCCAGCAGTTCAAGGTACCAAACGCTTTAGATTAGCAAACCTTTCGTTTGGAGGGCCAGACAGGTTGACCGATGAACTGAATACTCCAACGATCTGAATTCCAGTAGAACTCACCCAAGCAAATAGCTTTTCTCGCTCGCACATGCCAACATCTGTCCAGCAAGTCTCGTCAAACCTTTGGCCGGGGATCTCCTCCAGTTGGGTGAATCTGACAGTAGCAGCTGATGAGGTGAACACAATTCGCTTGATTGTGGGTGCTTTAGAACACGCCTTCAGAAAGTTTATCGTCCCTTGCACAGCTGGTTCGATGCAATCTTTCTGCAAGTATAACGGATAGGCACCTTATCCTTCGCATTGCAAACCTACGTTATTCCTCAAAATAAAAAGGATCACTTCGTGGAAATGGTAGTTTTCACTGACGCCGAAGGAGAAAAATTAATTTTCAAGCACACGCCAATGAAGAAGACGGTTACGGACGTAGGGATTGGCGAATGACAACTCTGTGGGGCTGGCACAGTGGAAAACTCCGTCGCAGCCGTAAACGGCAGCATCAAAGCTTCCCTCTTCCAGGAGTTGTCCTCCCACGAGTTGCAGCCTCTCCTTTGCTCCAGGAAGCTCTCTTAGAATTGCTGTTTTCTTTGGATCATCTGCAGACATGTCCAGGACTCAAAGAAACAACATACTATTGCAAGAAAATTCGCTCGATACATTTAGTCCTCCGAATCCTTTCCGTCCTGGACGACCTGTCAAACATATCATGCGCGCAGATGACGGGCTTGCGGTTAAAAAAGCACAGTTTATGCACGTCGAAGAGTGGTGGAAGACCTGGGTTTCTTACTGACGCACGGACTCTGTAGCCTCGTTCAAGAAGACGCATGACCAGCCATGTACCCAGATGACCTGAAGCGCCTGTCACACAGACCAATTGAGGCTTTGGGGGGGCTGAGTCCGAATTAGGAGCCATAGGTGATGACGAAGTAGCTCGATGTCAGCGTCTGCATCACGCAAACAAAGCAACCTCAGACTTAAACACAAGATGACGATTACTAGGCAACGGAAAGCTTCTGTCAACTTAAGCAAAACAAGCAGTTGTCCCTCTCACACCCAGAAGAACAGACTGTAGACAAACACTGATCAACGTGAATGGTTGCAGATTGTACACGAGGAAGAAAAACGTACTCAGCGAGAAAACACTGACCGCTTTCAAAATGAAACAAGAGCAAATCAGTCTGCCCGACTTCAATATTAAGGGAGCGGCCACATGCACATCCGTATGGATGTAAGAGTGCATTCCCACGAGTGGCAAGGTCGGCAAATATGCCCCAATCCCATGTCTGGCCCCGAGAAATTCCTTGTAAGGTATGAGCAAATTTGCTCCCCACTCAAGATGGAAAATATGCGTTTCCACCTGGCTTGGAGCACTCGATTTAACCATCAGACGTGATGCTTTCATCATTCCCAAGTGTCTTCAAAGGCATATATGGGACCCAGGGGTCTGCCACCATAGCGTAGTAGGACCTCATGCTAGGCTATGCTTAGATATGCTAGGAGGCTGGCATATCGGCCATCTTGGCATAGACATGGGTGCACACTCTAAAATGGATATCTAACGGCTATTGATTTAGGCCCGGTTCACACCACCTTATGGCTATGAAGAAGGTAAAGAAAAGGAGGATGATTGCTAGATGGAGTGGTTCATACTCCTTGGAGGTCAACTTTTATGTAGAAGGATGCCATATAATGTCAATAACGTCTCATTAGTGTAGCGGCTGAAGGATAAAGTTTGTGTCAGTCCACATAGTAACATGCACTTCATGTGAAATCGTTTAGTCACCCATGGAAGTGGGTAGCCTTCATATGCCAAACACAAATTGTTAGTGTCAGTGGGCATAGGGTTTTAAAGGTCCTTTCTCCTATTGGGCTAGCTAGAATGGCAACCACCTTTTTAGAAGGTGGCCATAGGTGATGTGAACCTGGCCTCAAAACTTGCTCCTAGAAATGCCACTTTTTGGCGATTTTTCTCTAGGCAAGATCATTCCCACAAGCCACCATTAATCTAGGTGCCATAATGTGGCATTGCAAGCTTCTTGTGGAAAACCGAAAAATGGAGTCTCCTTAAAAGCATTTTGGGGCCCGTGTTGCTATAGCTAAGTGCAGGTTTCTTATCGAACTGTGGGCGTAAATGCAGGTTTTTGGTCAGAGATGAAAAGAGAGGAGGCAACTGTTGACAGTTTGAAGGAATGTCCTCTTACCACCACCTAGCAAATGCTACATGCAAGCAATATATGGTGCCATTTATGCCCAAGCAAGAATGAGCTCTTACCTTGTTGTGAGGCTTTGTTGCTAGTAAGATTGCTGATATTAGACAGAGGTAGACTGTAGAATTAGAGGGTAGAGTCCAGATGGGTAGAGAGCATGAGAAGATGACATATTCCAAAAGATGCATGCTCAAACATAAAGGAGGGGAGAGGTTTTCTTGAAAAGTCTAGGATGAAAGTATGCAAGTCGAAAGGAAGGGGGGTTTTGGGGCCTCTCATTCCATTCAATGTCAAGCCCAAGCCTAGTGGGGCACCCACTAGACAAGCAACCCTTCCTCAGCAGCTCCCCCCCCCACACACACACACAATATAAATTCTCAACTTTATCCTAATTTTCTTCTAAGAAAACCACTATGTCATTTGCAAATAAATATGAGCATGGTTGCTTGCTAGAAGGTAAGGCTAATGTCTTAATGCTCCTTTTAGTGAAAACCTTCTTTAAAAGGCATATCACCAAAAATATGGACAATGCAAAAAAAAAGGGTCAAGCATACACCCTTGCCTTATTGACCTACATAGCTCAAACCGTCCTCCCACCCTTACATTCAGATATGAAATAGCAGAGAAATGAACGAGGTTTTAACCATTCCTATAAAGTAGTCACAAAACCACATAGCTAAGTGTTATGTGAACAACATCTCCGAAAATTAATCAAAAATTAGGGTGTCCCTATTTACAGCTTTGAATCTCTCTCTAGAGGATAGGGAGAGGACACAATTCTAGACTCTGTTGGTAGACTTGGATGATGCTTTCCAAGCATGGAAACTTGAAAGGGCAAAGAATGCCAAATTTAAGAGTATACAGCTCTAGTTGTCTCTGGGGGACTACATTTTAGTGTTTTCTTTTGATTAGTGAAACACAATCATGTGAGGGAGATGGTTGGCCAAGTTGTAGACAAAGAAGGCAACCTGATCTTATAGAGTTTTGGCCCATAGCTGAGGTTCTCAAGAGGGAGTTGGGAGGGATTGTAGGAATGTTTGCATTGGCTAGAATACAAAGGTATGGGGATTTCGAATGTGGCCAGCTAAGAGGTTTTGCGATTCAAAGGCAAAGGTTGGCAAGGAAGTTTTCAAAGGAGGAGCTGTGAGAAGCCCTAAAATTGATGGAGAAGGAGAAGTCTAAGAAGCCCTAAACTATGTTCATCAAGAGGAGAGATATATACTTCAAAACACCTTGAATGTTATAATTGCATTGGATTATGCTTGTCCCACTAGTCATAAATGTACTGTTCTCTTTCGGTTTGATCTCAATAAGGCAAATTCAATGGGATTATATATGTTGTATTTTGAATTTTCTAGGATGGAGCATCGAGCTAGGACCCTCCTCTACCATCATGTCCTCAATATGCAAGTGGACACTTGCATATCGATTGGCTAGGATAGAGCATTGAGCTAGGACCCTCCTCTACCATCTTGACCTCAATATGCAAGTGGACACTTGTCTATCGTGACCAGCTTGATATGCAAATGGGCCAAAACATCCTTGCTAGACAGCTGCATGTGAAATAGAAGGAAGCCTTATCTGCAAGACCATCAGCTGCATGTGAAAATGAAAGAGATAATCATGACCCTTGCTGAAACTTTGTACTACTTCTTTGATTTGCTTTGGTACAACTTTGATAGAGAGAGGATCAATAGGCCATGAGGTCCCTAATTTAGGGATTTCTTTGAGTACTGTTTTTGTTCAAGAATTCTCTTCTTATAATTTGCTTCAAGTAGTTCCTCATCGATTGGTCATTTTCTAGGATGGAGCATCGAGGTAGGACCCTCCTCTACCATCATGTCCTCAATATGCAAGTGGACACTTGCATATCGATTGTTCACTTTCTAGGATGGAGCGTAGCTAGGACCCTCCTCTACCATTGTGACCTCAATATGCATGTGGACGCTTGTCTATCGTGACCAGCTTAATATGCAAGTGGGCACTTGCACCTAACACTTGCTTTTGGGCCAAAACATCCTTGCCAGACAGCTGCATGTGAAATAGAAGGAAGCCTTATCTGCAAGACCATCAACTGCATGTGAAAATGAAAGAGATAATCATGACCCTTGCTGAAACTTTGTACTGCATCTTTGATTTGCTTTGGTACAACTTTGATAGAGAGAGGATCATTAGGCCATGGGGTCCCTAAAGGGATTTCTTTGAGTACTATTTTTCTTCAAGGATTCTCTTCTTATGATTTGCTTCAAGTAGTTCCTCATCGATTAGTCATTTTCTAGGATAGAGCATCAAGCTAGGACCCTCCTCTACCATCATGTCCTCAATATGCAAGTGGACACTTGCATATCAATTGGTCATTTTCTAGGATGGAGCGTTGAGCTAGGACCCTCCTCTACCATCGTGACCTCAATATGCAAGTGGACACTTGTCTATCGTGACGTCGATATGCAAGTGGGCACTTGCATCTAACACTTGCTATTGGGCCAAAACATCCTTGCCATCTGCATGTGAAATAGAAGGAAGCCTTATCTGCAAGACCATCAGCTGCATGTGAAAATGAAAGAGATAATCATGACCCTTGCTAAAACTTTGTACTGCTTCTTTGATTTGCTTTGGTACAACTTTGATAGAGAGAGGATCATTAGGCCATGAGGTCCCTAAAGGGATTTCTTTGAGTATTGTTTTTCTTCAAGGATTCTCTTCTTATGATTTGCTTCAAGTAGTTCCTCATCCATTGGTCATTTTCTAGGATGGAGCATCAACCTAGGACCCTCCTCTACCATCATGTCCTCAACATGCAAGTGGACACTTGCATATCGATTGGTCATTTTCTAGGTGCCAAATACTTGCTTGCATGAAAATAGAAATCCCGGCATTTACAATATACAGCTGGCGACTACGCAAACACTTGCCTCGCTTCACCAACACGAGCTTCAAGACTCGCCTCGGTTCACAAACACGAGCTTCATGTCGAATGGCCTCCAACAGTTGCCTGACCTGTCCTCCATCAGTCGATGCCGCTATCCTCCAGTTTCACAGGATCTCTCCACCTTTAAAGGTCGGACTCGCGTACCTGCAGGCATACTCTCCAACGGTCAAAGCTTTGGCATTCGCCTCGACCTTTCACCATGACAACAGACCAAGATGGAACCCGGTCGATAAGGTAGTTGTTTGTGTCTCTCTAGCAGTCGTTCAGATGCCAAATACTTGCTTGCATGTTTGAGACTAACGTCAGTACAATACTTTTCCTCATCCAGGCTTGATGGCAAAGTAGCCGTCATAACGGGGGCTGCAAGCGGAGTCGGCGAGGCCTGTGCAAGATTGTTTGTTCAACACGGGGCCAAAGTTATCATCGCGGACGTCCAGGACGATTTAGGCAGAAAGATAGCAGCGGACATGGGACAGTCTGCAAGTTACTTCCACTGTGACGTCACCGATGAAAAAGACGTCTGTGGCCTGGTAGATTTCGCGGTGTCAAAATACGATCGTCTGGACGTGATGTTCAACAACGCGGGGATCAACGAAGAGGGGATGCTCACGTCGGTAGCGGAGCTAGACATTGCTAATTTCGACAAGGTGATGGGGGTGAACGTTCGAGGGGTCGTGTTGGGGGTGAAGCATGCGGCGAGAGTGATGATAGGGGCGAAGGGGGGTTGCATTCTTTGCATGGCGAGCGTTGCGGGGATCGTGGCTTCAGGCATTGGCCATGCATATGCGGTCTCCAAGCATGCGGTGCTAGGGGTGATGAAGTCAGCTGCGACAGAGCTGGGGAGGCATGGAATCCGAGTGAACGCCATTTCTCCTTCGGGAGTAGACACGCCATTGTTATTGGATGTGTACAATCAGTTGCATCTGAACCCGAAACTTCGAGAGCTAGGCGTTCCACTTCAGCCTTCAGACATAGCTCAGGCTGCGCTTTTCTTAGCTAGCGACGATGGGCGTTTCATCAATGGGCACAATTTGGTGGTGGACGGGGGCTTTTGCGCAGGAAGGCCTTTCCTCACTCCACAAAAGTAACGTGGTCAGGATTTTCTTAAAGATCAGGAAGGAATTTCTTAAACGAGCAAGCATGGTCTTCTCAACATGATTGAATCGCTTCGCTCGACAAATTGAGCGTATTGAATTACGTTTAGTTTGTATCGCCTTGAAGCGAATGCAAAACGCTTCTCTATAAATTATTTATGCGATATTGTTTTCTGGATTGAGTCTTTTTAAGTTGGATTGAGTCTTTTTAAGTTCTCTCGGAAGCAGAGTGAACAATCCCAACACGCTGGGCAGCTATGTAATCTTTTTCTTTTCTTCCATTTTAATATCATCGCAGCTTTTCGAAAAGTTCTCCCATCAACAATTTAATGCAGAGCGTTTCTCCCACAAATTTCTCCGCCGATGTGATCTACGTAGGTCTTTAGAGAGGCATTATTGTTTTTTCAAAGAGATCCGTATACTCTAAAATTTCGTAGCTATGCTAGCTTGACTGAACCCCGCGAGTACCGCAGCTCTGACCTAATATGTGGAAGAATCTTCATTCCCTACTCTGCTGTAGGAATCGCTCTACGATTCTGATTAGGTAGGCGTTACACCTGACGTTTTGTGTTTTACTGCTATGTCTTTATTTAGCAACCACAGACTTGCTATTTTGGATACCCGTCTAAAGGAGACATCTTAAAGTGATTTAAGTTTTAACCTTAGAAAAGTAGAATTTCCCTCCTCTCTCCCTCCACTCACTCCCGCCTCGCCCCTTGTCTCGCTCTCCTCTCCCTTCTTGCCCCATCTCCCTCTTTTGAGAGATGTGAGTAGGAAAACCTCAACACAGTTGTACGAGGGTGCTAGGATGTCTAAACTACGGGCTTGTCTCTCAATCTTGAATCTGCAAGCAAAGTATGGGTGGTCGGATACAAGTGTCTCGGCCTTAATGAGGTTAACTCTTGCATTCATTTGTCTCGTTATTTGGATATTGTTTGTTTTGAGAATCATCATGTATGTTTGAGAATCATCATTATTCGAAGCCTATGTATGTTTGAATTGCGATAGGTTGCTCCAAAGATGTTGCTTGCACCAAATACCATGCCCCCGTCAAGAGATGAAGCGAAGAAGATGCTAACAATGGTGGGTATGGATTATGATACCATCCTGCATGCTTGTTGTAATGATTGTATTCTCTTTCGCCGCCGTGAGCATGGAGATTCAGCTAGTTGTCCGGAGTGTGGGGAACAATGATATAGAGACGACTTGCAGGGTGAGCAGATACTGGTGAATGTCTAGACATTCTCCTTCCTTGAGATTTTCCATGATTGCAAATTTTAAGATCTAGTTTCCAGGTATTAGGTATTATGTAGCTGTGCCCAAACATCATATGCTTGATCCATGATCTCCATCTATACCAACCAACACATACTTGATGCTATCTTAAAGACTTATATTGTATCGTATTAAACATTCTTCTTCCTTGGCGATTTTCCATGATTGCAAATTTTAAGATCTAGTTTCCAAGTTTTATGTATAGCCTTGATTGCACCTTAGGATAATTTAGTGAGACTTTGCTGCTAAGTAACATATTGTGTAATCTTTGGAGATTTCATATAGTATGATGAATTTACATAGCTTGATGATTTCTCATAGTATTGGCACACTTGGTAAGTTGGTAAACAAGTGAAGCATAGCATTTGTCTTTGTCAATTTGTAGCCTAAGCATTTGAATTTGGCAAGATTGCATAGCATTCATGTGTGGCGAGGTTCACTTTTGGCAAGATTGCATAGCATTCGTGTTTGGCAACTTTAGTGATGTTATGCATTAAAGTGTTAGCCTGATGAATTCGTATTTGGAAACATTAAGCATCAGCCTAATCAATTCATGTGTGGCAAACTCACGGAAACTTGCATGACAAAGACGTTTGCATTCACAATTTACATGTATATCCATCATGCCTAAATCTTTGGCACGAGAATTTTGTACCTCTATTTTCATCGTGAATCTTAGTATCTCACAAACCTCCACAATCTGTAGTATCGCTTCAGCAATAAGTTGTCTTAACTAAGCTCTTACTCCTCTCTTACTTCCCTCCACGTTCATTATTATCCTTATGTTCACTTTATTTGTTGATTGTCAGCTGCTTTCACATGTTCTTGTTCGCCTCCATTACTTTATTAAGTTGATCACTAGCCTCCACATGCTCATCCTTACATTCACTTTTCCTCAATTTACTTACTTTACTAGTTCACCACTACTCAGTTCACACAATCTTCTCTCAGTTCCCTTTCTTCCTCTCTACTCATTACCTTTTTGCCTCAGATCACACAATCTTCTCTCAGTTCCCTATCTTACTCTCTACTCCACCTTTTCACCATTCCTATTGGCATCTCAGTCTTCTTCGTCCTCTTAATTATTTTGCTCCTGCGATCTACTACAATTACCAAGCTATCCTGCTCAGACTGTGTCAACCATCTCCTACAACTACTTGGCCATCCTACCTTCTTCGTGTTTTGTCCTCTATGTGACTACTCGAGCCACTAGTACTATATTGCTTGCTCAAATTTGGTACCAACCCTTTGACTAGACATCTCGCTCACTTGGTGTCTACCATTGCTTGGCTATTTTGCTCGCTTGGGTGTCATCATCCACTACTACTCACCATCAATAGTTGTGAGGACTAGCAATTCCTTGTAGCTTTGTTCTGGTATGCAGATGAAAAACTTCTCCTAATGCAGCTTTACATAGCCACACTATCTTCTATAGACCAGAAGTTGTATGTCTGTCAGTAGAGGGCTACTTATTGTAAGGTTCATTATCATTCTTAGTAAGATTATACATGTTCTTCTTCCTTTCCATCCTTTTTACTCAATTATGGCCAGAATTGCAATTATTAATAGGTTATCCTTCTAGCCAATGGTAATTTTCAAGGCCGTGGTCTTTTTTTTGTGTGCATGCAAAAATAAAAGAATTATATGAAAAGGAGATCACGAAATGTTATTGCCTTTAGGCATGTGCCATTCTCCACCTTTGTGATTTTGCTCAAGATGAGGTTCTACTCTTGTTGTAGTATTATGCTGCTTGTAATGTTGATTCTGCTCAAGCGCTTAGAGCTCTTTGTGCTGCTAGTCAAGGCCAAGGTTTTCCTGGATGGAAGGCAAAAGTCACATTGATTCTTGAAGATGATAATCTCTATGATATTGTTGATGATAAGCACACTTGTCCTGCACAGCCCACATGTGAACTATTTTACGAGAAGTTTACATGTTCCTAAACTTCAACACATTTTCTATCCATAACACTTATTTCATTAATTTTGGACTAATATGTCTACTCTTGGACTAATCCCAAAAATACTTCCCAATTGAAAAGTCGACTTTATGAAAATATCATTCGAGAATCAAAAGTTCACTTTTTGGCACTATCATTTCCACATTACAAATTTCATGATCTGTCTCTATAATGGTGCACTATTAATGCAAAAACTTCGATCAAATCCTACTTTTGTACTTCTTGTTTTTAATAATCCTATTCACATTTAAAAAAATCAAGAGTTATTAATTTAAATCCATGAAAAATCACTTTCAAAATAAAGACATTAATATAATTTAATCCAAAAGAAAGCACTTAAAATTCGATGTAGAAAACTATAACACTCTTGAAGTCCCAAAAAATTTAAAGATTAAAATAGACAAGAGGCATGGAAGGCTCTTTAAATGTGCTCCAAAAATAGTAATAGCTATGCTTGCAATTTTACATTGTCATATGTTTACAAGAAATATTGCTCTGCATGAGTCTTTGTATAAAGGAGTCTGACACGTAGCGTTTTCAATAACTCAATTCTGCCTTTACAAGTGTGTTAAGTACAAATAGATGACTAGTTTTGTTTGAATGTTCAATTCATCATCACTTGTTGCTTGGATGCTTGAATGGCATTGCAATGGTGTTCTCCATTTGCGCTATCTCCTTCTACTTCCTCCTTGCGAGCATCTTCAAAAACTCTGTAATGTGTGAAATAATGGGTAGCGGTATTGATATTTTTTCTTCTACATCATATCCTATGTACTGCTTCCTTGTTTACTTTGTCGTTGATTTCTAGGATACTATGACTGTCTCTGTGGAAAGCTTTGAAACTGCTTCATGGTTTAGAACCCATTCATTTTTCATACAGCCAATTTATAGTGTATTGTTATTGTGGTTCTCCTTCCTACTCCTTGGCTCATACCATAGTGCTATAAATGTTGCAACTTTTCCCTTGTCATCCATGCTCACATCCACCACTTTTGCAACCCAGAACTTAACATTCTCATGCTCATAGTCCGATGGTCGAATTGTAATAAAACAATGGATGTCTATGTCTACTTCGGGCATTAACTCTCTCTTCCTTGGACCACAATATGGATGTGGGAGTAGCGAATCAAAGTCATTTTGAAAGACATCAAACAATGGGTGCAAGTTGTTACCAACATTTGGCCAAAATAAAGGCTGTTTTGCCTTAGCATCATTTGCTCACATTCTGTCAAGGTACTTCATCAATTGATAGGCCTTCTTAATTACAACAGCATGAGAATAGTGTTGCCATTGCATCACTGGATTGTCATCCTTTAAGAAAAAGTGAAAGTAGTGTGGAGCGCTATGACCAATCAGGGCATCACCACCTTTTTGTATGAAAGGTAGAACAAAGCTCTTCCAATCATACATCCTTTCAACCATGGAGCATACTGTACCTTCCTTGTGGTCACCAACTTGCCTCCCATATTTTTGTAATCAAGTCATCCATCGTCTCCATGTCCTTGTGTTTTAGCTCTCTTGAGATTGTACTAAAAACCTGATTGATATCCTCATGTGTGTGTCCAACTAACAAAAACCCAATTTCAATCTCATTGAAGATTTGATGAGCGATTAGCATTGAGAGAAATGCAAAGAAGAGTACATTCTTATCTCTCGTCTACAATTGTATGCCTATATTCTCAAATTTGCTAGTAGGCAACCTTTTTCTACAAGTACACTATGAATTGCCTTCATAAGAGATGTTACAATTGATTGCTATCATGTAGATGCAACGAATCAATCCATATGTCTGCAAGAAACTTAAATCCATGCACTAACACTCTGGCACATAAATGTGTCTTCAAAAAGTATTTTCCTTGTACATAGCTTAGGTGGACTGTTAATAATGAATCAAGGTAATGTTGTTGCACTCTGATCCATATCATCTACAATAATGCACATGTACTCATTAATATCTTGCTCCTTCCAAAATGCATATTTTAGTCTAGAATGCTGAACAAGTCCATGATGAAATTATCTTTTTTTTGTATGATTCTGTTGTTCTGGAGACATTGCACTCTCAAGTGCTCGCTTTAGATCATCACAATCACTGCACTTTGACATTTTTTTGCTTTTTGGGATTTTAACATGTACAAAGATCTTCTTCCAAAGAGTATATCAATTGTGAAAAGATGTCGGCAGAGTGTGCCCTCTTTGCCTTTGTGTTTCTCCAATAGACTTAAACACTTCTTTTTTTGTCAAACCTATCGAAAGATGCATTTTAGATAGATGGGGTATAGGGAAAGCATTTTCATGAATGTAGTCTTTTAAAATTGTTGTTGCTGAGACCGTTGAGGCTCTTGTTTTGGGCCTTCCTGTGTTTCCATGAATGTTAAACTTTACTCCATACTTTGCTTTGTTTGCCAAATCCCATTATGTGCCACGTGATAATCATGTAGTGATGCAATATGCATTATTGCAAATACTTTTTCCATTTATACAAGGCTTTATCTGTTGTTTAAAATTTGCCTTTTTCGTGTCGTTTACAGAAAGAAAGAGAGCCACATGAGTAGGTATTCATTTCTTTTGCTCCCTCTTTTTTGCCACACCTGTTCTCTACATCCCTTGACACTACAAGGCACAAGCTATTTTTCGACGAAAATCTCGACCTTTTTTACACTAAATTTTTTTTTTTTACGAATGCAAAGGATGGTATTTACGGCGCTATTAGCGCCAAAAGAGAACGGTCGCTATATAAGTGTCACTACATAGCAACATTGATAAACGTTGCTATATAATGACATTGGTAAAGGTTGCTATATAGCAACGATTAAGAGAAGCTTAAAAAAACATTAGTGGGGCTAAACAAGGCCACAACAAGCCTTGTTTTGTCCCACTAATGTTTTTTTTATAGTAATTACAAAAGAATGTTGTTTGTTACAAAATTTCCCATGTGAAAGGGGCAATACAAAATCACTCAAATGAGCCGAGCGATAGAAGCATATACATGCCGAAGATATACAACATTGTTTGTTACAAAATTACCCTTTCGAAAAGGGTGATACAAAATCGCTCAAATGAGCCAACATACAGAAGCATATACATGACGAAGTATATTTGAATCATTGTCCTCATCCTCGTCCTCGTCCTCGTCGTGGTCACGCTGGCCAAAGAACTAAACAAATATTTCACGACAGCATTTTCATAAAAACAACTTGGACCCTTTCACAAAGTAAACTCTCTCTAGGACTTGGATGCCACTCTGATACTAATTGTTGGAATAGTGTTTCATCACATACACACTTAATTGACTAGGAGGGGCCTTGGGCTAGATAAAATAATAGAAGCTCTCAATATTGTACAATATGATTTGTTGCAATTTGAACTCAAGAATTCCAAGAAAATAAAAAGACTCTATTGATTCATGACCTAGAACACAAGTATGGATTGATGTCAATGCATCTCTACCAAGCTTGTTTTTGTCTTACAAAGATTCTTAAGACCACGACTCAACTAATGACTCCTACAACATGCTATGCTAGCTATGAAACCGACTACTACGGCTAGACGGCTCTCATGAGTTCCTTAATATCAAATACCCATGGCTAGGCCTATGTAGGTTGAAAGAGTGGAGAATGAGTCGCACCCTACCAACTATGTAGTAGCTCCATAATACATCGACTTGCTGAAATTCTCCATCCAACATGCATGCCAATAATAAATTGAAAAAAATCCATCTTCCTCTTTGAAAGAGTCTAGGTACCTACACCTGAAGTGTGGTTGGATATAGCTCTTATGCCTTGTGAGCACAAGGGCCAAGGATTAGTCACAAGGCCAAGCCTTGGCATGGGACTTAAGGTAGGAGAGGAACATTACTTGGCAAATCAAAAGCATTGGAAATGAACTGACGACATCCTTGTAAAGTTGTGGTGGTAATTATACCACTAGTAAGTAGAATATTACCATGGGTAATAGGTATACTATCAATTGTAAATGTAGCTACCAGTGGTTCTAGACAGTTTATTAGTGGTATATGATTCAGTACCACCAATTTAGATTGTGACTAAATATGTCATTGGTACTTTTATCTTTGCCAATGATACTGATAGTATTGCTAGTGATCAATGCTTATTTGTTGGTGGTATATTGAAAAAGTATCGATGGCAAATGATACATACTCATAGTAGTAGATAGTTGGTTTCTCATCTTTTAAGATTGATTACATACATGATTTCATGAAAGGGTTGCTCACAAACATAGGGTGAATCTAGATACCAATATCAACAACTATCAATGTTTTAAGACCACCATGCAGTAGTTCCAATAGTTTGGATTCCAAATTTTCATTTTCAACAAATCAAAAAAACGTTATGGAGTGTGCCCTCAAATGGGTGTGCATCATTTTAGCACAACATTGGAGGCCCATTAATTCATGCCTAATGTTCTCATTTAGGTGTGTCTTTGGGTTGAGATGAAGCTCACGTAGTGTACTTTTGAATCATTACTTAGTTGCATGTATGTACATAACAAAATTTTGATGTTTTTGAATAAATTACTATATCCTATAGTCTTTAGGATGCATGTTTCACATGCAATATAGCACGTGGAATGCTTTAACGGTCATTCCAAATCCTTATTCCATTATTTTATAGTCTCATGTTCAAGTTTGGAATGTGTACTATACCTTGAAGACAAAGTCTGTTGAATTCTATTGATCAATGCATAAGTTATGGGTCATGCAAGATACCTATAAACAAAAAAGACCCTGAACCTTACCAAAAATGGCTACACCCAAACAAACAATGACCCAGGAAGAAGAATGCTTTATGCAAGCTCACATGACCATCAAATCCCATTTTTTCCTTCTATCCTTGTGAAAATATCTTATTTTCACCAATTTTCATCATCTAGAGGAATTTTTCATGAATGAATGCTTTAAATGGGCTATTAGCATTCAATCAACACATAGGTGTACAAAGATATAGCAGATGGTGGAAGTGTGGTCTATGCAAGTGCACATGACCACTCAAACTCATTTTTCCATTCTCTTTTTTGTGATTTTCACACCATAGCAATAAAATCCTTGCAAATTATTGGCTTAAAGTAGGCTTAGGAGGTCTAATTAACACATAAAAATGATTAGCTTAAAGCAGAAAAATTTTCCATAAGTGATTGGCTTACAGAAGGCAAATGAGGTCTAATCAATGCATAGGTGTACACACACCTAGGAGATGATGGGATGGAGGAATGGTTTTTATAATCCACCATCACTATTGGATTCCTTTCACTCATTCGGGCCCTATAAAAATTTCCTTTTTTGGTAAGAAGGCTTTATGCACCATGGCTAGCAATTTTCCACAAATGATTGCTTTAAAGTGAACTAGTGGGACAATCTATGCATGGATGTGCATCCCATTACAAGAAGGTGGAGAATGGTTTGTGCTAGCCAAGAGACAGAGAGAGAGAGAGAGAGAGAGAGAGAGAGAGAGAGAGGGAGAGAAATGTATTGTCATATGCAGGAGGCCTCATGGGAGGTAGCATAACAGCTATACAAGAAGTGCTATAGGGTGTTGTAGCCATGAAATAAAAAATTCGGTGGGAGAAATAGTTGGACAAGAGCAATAGGGAAATTGGAGTTGTGGGAGGTGCTATGGTTAAAATTTTGAAAATTGGAGAGAGAAAATAGCTGGTCTAGAATAGAGTAGAATAGAGGAGCAAAGAAAGAGGGGATTTATGATCAAAATAATAGTTTCCATCTCACCCAAAAGGGCCTAGAAAGTCTTAAATGAGATTTGGGCCTGATTTGGGATAGGTACACATACGAGGAAGAGGGTTAAGCATGGGTTAAGGGGGGAGAGGATGGTTTGTATGGTCGCCAGTGTAAGAGGAAAAACAATATGGGCTATCTGCTTAGTTGCCCACCCTCATCTCAATATGGCATATCCCCACAGAAAGGAGCACATTCACTTGAAATCCCTTACCCATTCCTTTAAATTAGGAAACAATAATTTGAGGCTCTTTTGAGACCCACTTCTCCCTTAATGGCTTACCACATCCACATCATCCAAACATTTATGAAGAAATTCTCATAATGATGTGAAATTACTTAAAAATGAAATTTTCATGGGGGCTCAAAAAGAAAATGGCATTATGTAGTCATCTCTCTCTCTCTCTCTCTCTCTCTCTCTCTCTCTCTCACACACACACACACACACACACACATAATTCTTACCCCCTTGTCCTCCATTTTTTGTACCCTCCTCACATTAGCTCATCTCACACTAGTTCACAATGCGTGTCTAATACTCATGGAGAGCAAGCCAATGTGAAATATATTAGAATGGTGGCCTCAAATAGTCGATTCTTCTAAGCAGTAATGGATTCTCCCTATTATCAATGCTCCACCTATTGTTGATTCAATACTCCACCTCATTGGTCTTCCATCTAATCTATTGTTGATCTCTTGATTTGGTTGACATTGCTAGACAATGCCTCTCTGCTTGTCACTAACCCATCCCCCTTTCATTGTACTCCTTTCTTCAATCCACTCCTTTGCTAATCTTCTACTAACCTAGTACTCCTTTCACTCCACTCCCTTTTTTTTTCTCGGCTATTTCTACTTAGTCCCTTACAATATCATCCTTTGGTTGCCCCACCCCGAGTTTGATTGAACCCCTAGCCCTATCCTCAGGTTAGTCTCAACTAGGGGGTGAACTCAAATATGGAAGATATGGAACACACCAACTTCTTGAAATTCCCTTCCCCTGCCTCTTCTCTTGAAATCTCAGATCGCATTAGCAAATTCTTCTATTCTAAAATTGTAACCTCGACACCCTCTCCATATTCCAAGTACATGCCAACAACGGACCTTAACTAGGCACATCATTGGTCTCCAAGAATAGATGTTCTTGTGAAGATAGTGGGAGAGAGGGAAGGAGTCTCACTTGCAGGCTTCCTCACATACACAATGGGGGAATACACACAAAGGTGGAGGCTAAAAACAGTTTTCCTCTTCTTAGTTGTGAAAGCCAAAAGAACTCTAGTACAAAGAAATAGAAGAACGTCCCTATATGTGGGTCTCAAACCAAACTCAACTAACTAAGGTGGCATACTAACTGAGCCACAAACTAGTGTAGATAAGGATAACTGTCATCCAGCTATTATTCGTGGGCGGTGTACCAACCGCATCTGTAGCTAACAAGTGGGTGACATAAATGCACAACGGTCACCCTGGCATATCGCGAGTAGAGCTCAATATCTCAACACTCCCCCTCGAGCTCAATCCCAATTCCTGCACACCAAGCAGATCTCTGAACTTGCGTAGCTTCTCTTTGCCCAATGCCTTCGTGAATGTGTCAGCTGCCTGATCCTCTATGCTGACATAAACTAGATCAATAAGACCTAGTAAAACCTTCTCCCGCACATAGTGATAATGCATCTCAATGTGCTTTGTTCTAGCATGATAGACTGGGTTATTTGCCAAGTGTATACTGCTCATGTTGTCACAATAAATGACAACTGGCCCATCTATAGACTGATGCATATCATAGAGTAGCTTATGCAACCAAGCTACCTCACATGCAGCCATTGCTGCACCCCTGTACTCAGCCTCTGTGCTCGACAAGGCAACTGTAGGCTGTTTCTTGCTGCTCCAAGTGACTGCAGCACTCCCAAAAGAGAACACATATCCACTGGTAGATCCTCTATCAGAAATACTACCAGCCCAATCAACATCAGTGTATCCATGCAACTGTATCTGAACCCCAGCCTCATAAAATAGTCCATACTGCAATGTGGACTTCACATACCTGAGTATGCGTCTAGCCGCATCCAAATGAGGTTTCCTTGGAGCCTGCATAAACTGACTTACCAACCCAATAGCATAGCTCAAATTATCTAGCCTGGTAATAGTCATGTAAATCAAACTTCCTACTATGTGTCTGTACATAGTAGGGTCTTCCAGAAGCTCACCTGCATCTGCGCTCAGCTTCACATTCTGCTCCAAAGGAACTGAAATAGGCTTACAGCCTGTCATCCCATATTTGGACAGCATGTCCAATCCATACTGCCTCTGCAAGAGCTGTATCCCACTTGGTGATCTAATCACCTCAATGCCCAAGAAATAGCACAGCTCTCCCAAATCCTTCATCTCAAACTTCTGCCTCAATAGCATTTTCACATAAAGGATATCTTCATCACTATCACCTGTGATGATCAAATCATCAACATAAATGACAAGCAGCATAGTCCCTTTCTCTGTTTTTCTCACATAGAGTGAGAAATCTGCCTTGGAAATCTGAAAGCCAATAGTGACAAGATACTGTCCTATCTTGTCAGACCATGCTCTAGGTGCTTGCTTCAAGCCATACAAGGCTTTCTTCAACCTGCAAACAAACTCAGGATGAATAGCATGAACATAATCTGCTGGCTGCTCCATAAAGACCTCTTCTTGCAAATCACCATGCAAGAAGGCATTCTTTACATCCATTTGATGTAAAGACCATCCCTTTGATGCAACCATAGCAATGGCTGCTCTTACGGTTGCCATCCTTGCAACCGGGCTGAAAGTTTCTTCATAATCAATGCCATATGTCTGTGCATACCCCTTGACAACTAATCTTGCCTTGTATCTATTCACAGAACCATCTGCATTGTGCTTGATCTTATAAACCCACTTACAGCCAATTGCATTCTTGTCTTTAGGCAAAGGCATCAATTCCCATGTAGCATTTGCATCCAAGGCATCCATTTCTTCATCCATGGCTTTCTCCCATTTTTCATTTTCCATGGCTTGCTCAAAAGAAGTGGGTTCTAGTTCCTGTATCACTTTGACCATATAGGCATAGTGAATGGCTTTAAATCCATCATATTTCAGCCTATCCACAGGATACCTAACCCTAGTAGACCTGCGCGAAATAGGCCCACTTCCAGGTGCTCTCAAAACATCCCTGGTCTTCCTTACTCCAGGTGTAACAACAGAAGGAATACCTAACTCATCATCAATGCTCTGCTCTGAGCCACTGGATTCACCATCCACATAAGAGTGACCTGCATTCACATCAAACATGGGCTGATCTACCTTCTCTTTTCCTTTTCGTGATACCTGCGTACCACTATCTACATTGCTTTGAGGAGATTCTCCTGATCTCAATCTACCTGTCCATGGCGAAGTATGTGAACCACTGCTAGAGGACACTGCAGGTCCACTGATATTTTGTGATTGCTGCTGTGAATTTTGTGCAGCATTACCATTTTGTGTATCTACATCAATCATTACATTTACTGGTTTATACCAGCTGCTCATCTCATCAAAAACAATATCTCTGCTCACTGTGAACTTACGTGTAGAAGGGTTATAGCATCTATACCCTTTCTGCTGCAGAGAATAACCAATAAAGACGCACTTCTCAGCCTTTGGATCCAACTTGGACCTCAACTCATCTGGCACATGAACATAGGCAATGCAACCAAAAATTTTCAAATGAGAAATGTCTGGTTTCCTACCAGTATACATCTCCTCTGGCGTCATGCCATGTATTGCTGCAGTGGGAGTCCTGTTCATTATATAAACTGCTGTAGCAACTGCTTCAGCCCAATAATAATCTGGTAGATCTTTTTCATTTAGCATGGCCTGAGATACTTCTCCAATCTGTCTATTTTTCCTTTCTACAATTCCATTTTGCTGTGGGGTATGACTGCATGAATATTGCTGCTTTATGCCATGCTCCTGCAGGAACCTTGCAAACTCATTTGAGAGGTACTCTCCCCCTCCATCTGACCTTAGGCATTTTATTTGCAAGCCTGTTTCTTTTTTAACCATAGCTTTAAAAGCTTTGAAGTGCCCAAACACTTCACTTTTCTTTTTCATAAAATACACCCAAAGTTTTCTGCTGAAGTCATCAATAAATGTGACAAAATAGTGACAGCCTCCAATAGATGCAGCTTTAGTAGTCCACACATCAGAGTGGATTAATTCCAATGGCTTTTTACTCTCTTGAACATGCTTAGGAAATGGTTTCCTTGCCTGTTTTCCAAATTGACAGGCTTCACACACCTTATGTATTTTTGCAACCTTGAATTTAGGCAATCCTGCAACAATATTTTGGGTCTGCATTGATTTAAGTCGTTGTACATTAACATGACCAATGCGTTTATGCCAGATATCAATATCTGCAACTACACCGGTCCCATGTGCAAACATTGCTGCACTCAATTCAGGCATGTCCGCATCCAACGTAAACATCCTGCCTTTCTTCTTTCCTTTTGCTATCAAGCGACCATTATTTTTCATATCCTCAACAAAACATCCATGAGGATTGAATCTGACCTGCAAGCCCTGCTCAACCATTTGACCAACAGAAACCAGGTTCTTGGTGATGTTCGGGACATGAAATACATCCGACAAGTATTTATTTTTCCCATCCTACATAGACAAAGGAATTTTGCCAATCTGCACAATAGGATGTGCAGTATCATCACCAGTCTCCACAAATCCTGGTTTTTCCATTTTCCTTGCATCCTGCATCCATTCAGCATGACCTGTCATGTGGTTTGATGCACCTGAGTCAACATACCACACATCATTGCTTTCTTCTGCACTTGTCACAGAATTTGTCATATGCTGTACCATAAACAAATGTTCATTTCTGTCATCACCCTGTCTACTAGAGGATGCATAATTGCCTTGCTGCAATTTTCCATTCATAATGTCATTCTGCTTTTTGTAGCAGTCTTTAGCCATATGCCCCATTTTACCACAGTAGTAGCATTCAACATTGTTGTTTGCATTTTGGCCTCTCTGCCATCCACCACGACCTCTTTGGCTCCCCCTACCTCTAGAGTTACCACGTCCTCTTACATAGGACTGGTTTTCTTGAGTTTGTTGCATATTCTGATTTCTACCACGGCCTCCAGATCGGCCTCCTCTACCTCTACCTCTACCACTTCCAGCATTTGAGTAGAAGACAGTTTCTTTTGAGGTTCCTCCTGAAGAAGATGCACCACCATTTCTCTGCTCTTCAGAAATTAGAAGAGCAATCAACTCCTCAAAATCAGGAAATTTTTCACGGACGGCAATGGATGTCCAGAACTGTGCATAATCCTTTCCTAGACCATTCAAGGTCACAGAAACTAAATCGTCATCATCCACTGGTGACCCAATGGAAGCAAGTGCATCCGCAATTTTCTTCACCTTCATGTGGTAGTCATTGATGCTCATATTTTCTCTCTGCACAACATTGTGCAGCTCCTGCTTGAGCTGCATTTTCCTGGCCTGCGTATTTGTGCTGTATATTTTAGCCAAAGTATCCCATGCCACCTTTGGCGTACTTGCATCCTGAATATGCACAATCATTGAATCTGAAATACTGATAGACAGCCAGTACATAACTTTTCTGGCTCTCTCATGCCATCCTTTAAATGCCTGCATTTCCTGTTGATTGGGAACATTAGGAAGAACTGGTTCTTCTTCATTTCCTGTAATGAACTCCCAGTAGCCTTTTCCCATAAGGAAATTCGTCATTCTAAACTTCCATGCTTGGAAGTTGTTCTTGTCAAGCTTTTCAGTGACAATCTGTGAAAGAGAATCAGACGCCATTACAGAACACTGCAAAATATTCTGTCACTGCAAAAAACACAGCTTTTGCCTCCCAAGGGCAAATCTACAAACCTGACGAAAGTGGTTTTTTTTACCACACAGTCACTTCCTAGTGACCATTTTGCATCAACGGGCAATAAGGATGATTCTGCAACTCCCAATATCTCTACGCACAGGCATACGATGCAATTTCTATAGTAACTTTTCACCGACCTGCAGAACAGTGGTCGCACAGCAAAAATAGGGCCTTTTTCTAAGTGCCTGCGGAGATCTTCCGCCTCCAAAACGGGCCCCGAAATGACCTCGAATCAAAAAAATAAAGTGACTGAGGGCTTCGCCCAACACCCGTAGCATATAATGCCCTCTTGCCACACCACGAAGGGCGTCTCAATCTGAGACAGTGCACTCTTACACTTCTGGCTTTGCTACCTGCAGAGATTTGCTCCCAAACTCGAAAAAGGAAAGCAACACTACCAGGACACTGCGAACTTGGTTTGCTTTCTTAAGCTCCTTACCACGAACAAGGCTCTGATACCATGTGAAGATAGTGGGAGAGAGGGAAGGAGTCTCACTTGCAGGCTTCCTCACATACACAATGGAGGAATACACACAAAGGTGGAGGCTGAAAACAGTTTTCCTCTTCTTAGTTGTGAAAGCCAAAAGAACTCTAGTACAAAGAAATAGAAGAACCCTATATGTGGGTCTCAAACCAAACTCAACTAACTAAGGTGGCATACTAACTGAGCCACGAACTAGTGTAGATAAGGATAACTGTCATCCAGCTATTATTCGTGGGCGGTGTACCAACCGCATCTGTAGCTAACAAGTCGGTGACATAAATGCACAACGGTCACCCTAGCATATTGCGAGTGGAGCTCGATATCTCAACAGTTCTATATACAGCAAGATGCATGAAAGCTATAATTGCATATGGAAACTCTAATAGCTCGAATCTAGTTCCTTGAAGGACTCAAGAGGCAAGTAGTCATCGATGAGATAATGTGGATTTTCCTAAACCCCCCCCAATTAGTTTATTCGAGGGTGGTCATTGTAAATATGTAAGGTCATAGGTTCATTGGTTCATTAATGAAAGGGGATCATAAAATTGGGGGACTTACGATCCATTTATAGACAGAAGTATGTGAAAAGTTTAGTCCCATAATGCAATTATGATATGTCATGTAAGGAGGGGACCTTTAAATTTAAAATTACATATATATATGCTTAAGAGGAATAAATAATCATGCAAACAATCATAAAATTTTAAATATAGGGGTATTTTTAAATATGTGCTTGCTCACACATGTTTTATGGATTTTTAGAGAGTGACCACTCGAGTGATTTCTAAAGTCAAGGATCTTGTTCCCATTGAAGTGCAAAAAATCTCAAAGGAAGTGATTGTAGAGATTGATACAGAAGCCAAATAAACTGACATTCAAGATGAAATTGAGGAGAACAAAGCTGCAACCACAATATTTGGATGATTTAGTGATGCAATTCTTCATGCTATACTAGGGGCCTAATGAAAATCAATCATATTCCAAATTAGTTTACACGAGTGTCCATACAGTCAAGGAAGAGTGAGATATAATCATGAAGTTTCTCCAAGGCTCCATTGTAGACATGGGCCCAATGAAAATCAATTGTATTCCAAATTACTTTACGCAAGTGTCCATATAGTCAAGGAAGAGAGATATAATCATGAAGTTTCTCCAAGGCTCCATTGTAGACATTACATGGTACATCCAGCTTTTGGCTCATAGACTATGACAAAGTATGTGCTTGCTTAAGAGAACTTTGAGCTGATAAGCAAGGGTCATCTAAAGTCCCACTTAGTAAATAGTATTAAGATATGAAGGACCCTTAGTCTAACAACACTTTTAATAGTAAGGTAGCCAAAGGTAGGAAGTATGGTAGTTTCCTTACTATAGATGAGTCATCCATAGTGCATTTGTTCATGTCCTACAACCAGTTAGCACTATCCAAGTTTGCCTCAGTGGAATATGGAGAAGTTTCATTGTCACCATACTTGAATCATCCAATATCCTCCTAGATGCACTATGGCTTGTAGACCACAAGGCAATTGAACCTTCATAGTCAATGAGTAGAAGGAAAGACTCCAATGCTTACAATGGTTCTTGAGCTTTCATCCCATCAGATGACTCTTCGAGCTCCCACCAATAGCCTACTTCTGTAATCTTTAATTGTGTCTTCATTGGCACACACATGATGTATGTGAATCCCTTTAACAAGAGTTACAACCACATGCCTCCTCCTCCTCCATCACCACCTCCCACATGCTTCCACCTCCTCCTGCTCCCCATGTCAATGCTCCTCTTCCATCCTTCCACTTATGTGCTCCTTCCTCCTACCTCATATGTGCTCCTTCTTTGTCCAAGCTTGCTCCCTCCTTTTTCTCTAACCGTGACCTATTTCTTACCTCATCAAGATGTTATCACACGGGATCCATGAATGTTATAAGTGTCACTAAACCAGTACGATATAATGAACGTACCCTTCTGATGGGTAGGTGCAAATTATTATAAATGTAGTGGGTAGTACCCACCATGAATGGTGGAGAGTGTTATGTATATAAAGTCCTAGGAGTTCAGGTTGCCTTGTTCCCAAAGCAATGCATGTGTGTAGAGTGCAGCCTCAATGCCATTTGTATTTGTCTCTTGACTACCATTCGGCTAAAGTAATTTAGAAGAAGATCCATCCAATCCGTTGTGCATCTCTTCCTCTTTCTCTATGGCAATTCAATTCCTAAGCGATGCATTTTCTCCTTGTGCCCCTCGTGGCTTCAATACACTGCATATCTCTTCACGTGAAGCAAACCATCACCTGGCTATCTGAAAAAGGCACTCTACACACACATCAAGAGAGTGAAGCAAAGGGAGAAGGGATAATCCATGACACTAGCAATCAGAACCATGATTCAACATTAACATTTTGGTGGTCCTGCTACGGACTGAAGTGGTTTGTGCTGGAAAATCCAATGGTGGGAGAAATGCAAACTGACTTGAAGTAAATGTTTGACCACCAACGTTTGTCGACACAATAAAAGGACCCAAAATATGAATGAAGTTGCAAAAATAGATGGGATGAGGAACAGAAGCCCCAATTTCTTTTGCAACATTTTCGGCAAATGACAGCTTTGCAAGTCAATACAAAGGAAAAGCACTTGGTATACTTTCCAACGCATTCATAAACAAATCCATAAAATGGTATTATTAGTACCTCAATGAGCACTTTGCTTTATGCAACAAATTGAAAGCTTCATTCCTAAAAATTGCCAATATGAATTTACTGAGGAGGATGCATTACCTTCCAAGATAGGTTTTCTTACATGTATATTTGTCTTGGAACGTGTTGTGAGGATCAAGAGTTAACTTTGTATGATGGTTGTCTCTTTGAAGTGGATTGAGTGGAATGATTCATAGCTTCTTAAGAGTAGGGTTGTCCAAAGGATATGCCTTGAAGAAACTTTTTGGCCATGTGTGAAGAGTATCATAGAGACACTATGGCCTCTCTTCATCGTGTTATAGGTCACAAATAAACAGGGTTATACCTTGAGTCTTCTTCATCACTTTTATGGTGAAGATAGACATTGAGTTTAAGAAATGTGCATCACTTGAGGCCGATATGTGTTTTTTCCAAACTCTCATTACCGTTGTTATGGCCATGTAGGCTAGTTAGGATATTTAGTCATAGTACACCTAGTTCCCTTAGGACATTTTATTCCTTACTCAACTAGTTGACTTTAAGGCCATATATTAACCGTTGTTGTACTTTCTTCATTATCCTTTGCAAGTAAACTCAGTTTCTTCAGCTTGTTGGTTGCTCTGCTACATTCCATCTTGCACTCCATTGCTTCCTACACCCAACAATAGTATTAGGGCAGTGTTCTAGATTTCTACCTGCTTCCCTAGTGCACACTCTCATCTTTGCTTCTTGACCAGCTATTCTTTTGAGTCTAGAAAGCCCCCACACTTGCAACTTGACTAGCAATAAAGACCATCTACAACTCTTGCCTCTAACACTATGATTGTGTGGCTACTGTTGTTGCCACCTCTAACCAGCTATTGCAAGGTAAGTTGAGCTCCTTCTTTGATTTCAGTACAGCAAGCCATTACCTATTGTTGTTCTTTTACTTGTCAATAAGCATCATTTGATGTGTCACCAACAACTTCGCCATTAGCATCACTAAGAGTTCAGCATTGCTGCTATCAACCTGCTTAATGTTGCCTTTTCAATGCTTGTTCAAGTGGAAGAAAGGCAATCCTAGTCACTTGACCAATCACCATAGCCATTTGGAGAGAGCATTTATGCTTCTCAAAATTGTCTTTCATATTTGCATGCTTAGAAGTTCTCGTATGTTACAGCCATTGTATGGAGATTGCAACTCATCATACCTACCATACCTTCATCGCTCAAATACTAAATTTGTACATACAATTATATGGTTGATTGTACAAGCTATACGATATATTTCTATCAAGGCTACACTAGCACATTATAGGCAAATTCAAGAATAGCATCAAAATTTGGGGCATTTTCTATACATTGCTAGAAATTGCAATCAAACTACATATTTGCAGACACATTTGGGCTTTTTCTTCAAATTGTTCTCTTTTTTTATCATTTTTTTTTCTTATTAGGGCTTTTGCTATTGGGCGGCAATTTCTAAGAAAGGCATTTTCAACTTTGAAGGCATTTTTATACTCATGTGAGTGAGATTTGCAGCCATTTGCTATTTTAGTAGTCTAATTTGGCAGATTTTGGGCCCTTTAACTCCAGTGAAAGTTTTTTGCAATGACTACACACTAGTACATTCACATTGAGCAAAGGATACCATATTTTCTAGCATACTCTCTTTTTTTGGCAATTTGGGACTTTTGCAAGATTTGACACTTGTAGTACCCCATGTGGTCATACTTCATGCGCTAGGTGTATTGTATCTAGATCAAAGACTAGACCTATCTCTCCACCACAAGCACCTAGCCACTGTCGCCACTACAAGTGGTGCTATTGCTAGCTCTGATACCGTGATGCACTAGATTGTCCTTGACTGGAACAAACCTACTGGGACTAGAGGGATGCCCAAGCCCATGCCTTGATTGCATTTTCATGCAAGAGATTCATTATTCCTCATATTAGATCTTGCAAGAAAGACAAGGATGCGTGGGATACTTTGGCCCATTTGTATCAGGTTTGTAATTAGGCCAAAGTTGCCTTTTATAGGAGACAACTTGACAGTGTATACATGCAAGAAGGGGACATCATACTACAAATCATGCCGGGAATGACATAAGTACATAAGGTAGCATATAACCTCCTGGCATGAAATGGGGCAATCCCATCATCAAAGGAGAAACATAAGCTAGGATCCAATGGAGTAGAACTCAACTTACAGTCCTTGAATTGGAAGCACTTCAAGAGCAGGCCAATGTATTTGGATTGACTCATCATTATGCCCCCCTCAACATTAGCAAACTGGACGCCCGAATAGTAGTGCAATCGACCCAAATCTGACATTGCAAATGATTTCTACAAATCTACCTCAAAATCTGTAACTTTTTTGATGTCTGGCCCAGTGATATGCATTTCATCCACATAAAGAATTAAAATCAAAAATTATGATTCACTCTTCCAAACATAAAGAGTGGCCTCTGTAGGGATGTTTTGAAATCCAAGGCATAGTGAAAAGGAATGTATCTTTGCATACCATGCCCGTGGTCACTACTACAAACCATAGAGGTCCTTTTTCAGCTTAAATACCTTATTTTTAGAACCTTCAACCTTAAAGCCTTGAGGTTGGGTGACATAGACCTCTTATAGTAAATCCCCATGAAGGAAAGAGGTCTTAATGTCCAACTGATGGACCTCCCGATGCTTGTAGGATGCAAGAGCAATGACATAACAAATGGTCGTGATGCGTGAAGTGGGAGCAAATGTCTCCTCAAAGTCAATGCCATGTCGTTGGGCATAGTTTTTAGAAACAAGGCTTTGTGACGATCCATATTGCCATCATCTTTTTGCTTCAATTTGTAGACTCACTTAGTGCCTATGGTACACTTGCCTGCTGGCAAGTCACACAACTCCCATGTGCCATTTGAATGAATGGAATCAAGCTCACTTTCATGGCATCCTTCCATTCTCTACTATCAAATGCATCCTTATGACAAAGAGGTTCCTCAGTGCAAGCTGAAGCAATCGAAGAAACATCAAGCAAATTGGCATCCATTTGTTTTTTACCACCTCTAGTGCAGAACCAAGGGATTAGTTGCTTGCTATCCCATAGAGTATCCCAAGAGCCACCTTGAAACTTGTTTCTATTGTCTGATGAAAGCATGTTCCTCTATAACTTCCTTTTCAATAGCATGATCATCATGTGGCTACAATCAAAGTGAACACAGGCAGAGACTGTGAGCTGCTAGAAGCATTTGGAGTTGGGATTTTGCAAAGCATCATCTGAAGCGGTGAAGGGCAGTATGGCATCAAATACATCAGAGGATTCAACAGATGGCATTTTTTTGCAATCCAAGCAACATTCTCAAAAAAACATATGTGGTGATGATAACTTTGCATGTGCTAGGTTGATACAACCGATATCCTTTGGTCTATGAGCGAAAGCGAGCAAAAATGCATTTGATGGCCTTATCCTCTAGCTTATGCCTCAACTGAGATGGAACATGTGCATATGCCAATGATCCAAACACCCGCATGTGGGATATCACATGTTTTTTTCCAATCCATGCTTCATAGGGAGTAATGGTCTTTGATGCCCATGTGGATACTCTATTGAGTACATAGTTAGAACACATAATGGCATCCAACCAGATTTTATTTGGCAAAGACTTGCCCTTAAGCATGCATCTACCAAACCATTACCATTTCTATTGGACTTTTACGCTCAACAAGCCCATTCTGTTGCGGAGTGCACTGTGCACTGATGAATTATGCCCTGGCTGCTAAAAATTCTAAAAAATCATGAGACACATACTCATCCCCCCATCAGTGTGGAGAGTCAAGAGTTTGTTCCCACTTTCATTCTCAGCCATGGTAAGAAAGTGCTTGAAACAAGAGAAGACGTATGACTTGGCCTTCATGCCATAAATCCAAGTGAATCTATTGAAATCATCCACTAGCGTGGAGAAGTATACATCACACCCCAGTGATGTGATCTGCATTGACCCGCATACATCACTATGCACAAGAGGCAACTTCCTGGATGCAACAATGGTCCCATATTTGGGAAATGAGAACCAATGCATTTTGCCCAATAAGCATCCCTCACAAACATGCTTGGTAGGTGCATGCATTGGGAGGGAGGTCTACCACCATATCCTTTGAATGCATTTTCATAGACTTTTGCAATTCAGATGCCACAACCTCTCATGCCACAAAATGTAAATTTGAAATAACAGATTCAGAGACCAAACTTGCTTCAATAGCTGGGTGTTTTTCATAGGCATCAAGATGGTACAGCCCATTGGAAAGTGACAGTAAGTACAATGCAGTCCGTACCGATTATTATCATATAGGGCACAATGATAACCATCAAAAAGGACCCTGAAGCCATTTAGGGAGAGAACATAGAGCACTTCTAGAAGTGAGACTGTAACCCCCAACATAGAAGTGACCTCAACGTGGCCAATCCCCTTTCACAAGATAGGATAATTTATTGGCACAAGTGACAGTGCCACCATGTGGAGCAACCCCCAAGGATTGAAAGAGAGATTTGAACGAAGTGATGTCCCTAGATGCACCGCGTGTCAAAATACCAATCTAACTCGGAGTCTAAAATAGATAAGGCTAAAGCATGCTTCTCCGAATGATATTGACATGTCACACAACAAATGCCCACGCATCGTGAGCCATGTCACAACAAACGCCCCTGAACGGTATTGACATGTCACAATAAACACCCACGCATCATGAGCCATATTTGTTGCTGCATAGGTGTTGCATGAGTATGTTCAGGGGTAGCATGAACATTTGTGATAGCAAGACCTTTTTGTTGTCTATTCTGCTTTGAAGCAATGCACTTGCGACATTCTGAGATGTCATGACCAAGCTTCCAAAAAAATTACAACACTTTGATATTTTCTTCCCATCAGGGCGGGATAGAAGTAGCTGAAGTGCCAGAATGTTTGGGCTTGCTGAAATTCTTGCCCCCTTTACCTTTTCCTTTATGATCTGTAGCCAAAGCCTGATATGCGTTAATGGAGGCATCCCGATTGGAGCGGCTCTACTCCTCATGTAGTATTTGGCCAACAAGCTGATTGATGCAAAGTGGTTGGGGATACCCATGGCCACTAGCCTCAATGCCATAGGAGCGAATCTCTGATTCATGGAGCCCATTAAGTGTTGTAGACACTACCCAATGAATCTTGCACAATCTCATCAACATTGATGAGCTGCGAATCTGTTCGGGTGTTAGAGGGTCTATGGCAAGTATTGTGGTAGTGGTAAATCGGCAAGTATTATGGGAGTAGTGATAGATGAACCACAAGTGTTAGAAGTGGCTGCAGTGGCAGTAGGTGCCTCTCATGCAAAGACAGTCTAGTCTCTGATCCCTTTACAATACCCCAAAAGTTCTAGGATACCACCAAGTGATGCACCAAGTATGACCACATGGGGTAGTTGGTACCATCAAGCTTGTCTTCATGTGGTAGTTGGTACCATCAAGTGATGCACCAAGTATGACCACATGGGGTAGTTGGTACCATCAAGCTTGTCTTCATGTGGTAGTTGGTACCATCAAGTGATGCACCAAGTATGACCACATGGGGTAGTTGCTACCATCAAAGCTTGTCTTCATGGGCAAGGATTCCAAGAGACTCATGGTGATCCATTGCAAAAGAGAATTTAAAAAAAATGACCTGCAAACATCAAAGCCTCAAGGCTATCACTATCAAGAGCTGGCTATTCAAAGTATCTGACTTCTAGCTACAAAGTATTTGACAACTAAGAGCTGGCTACTCAAAGTATCTGAATGCTAGCTCCAAATGTCAAGTAAGAATTGACAACAATCTTTGCAAATGTAAATGCCAAAAGTGGCTACTCATACACTCAATAAAATGCACAATCTATCCCCAAAAATGGCTTGGAAAAAAAAAAAGTCCAATCAAAGGACCCCCCTGAAAAGAGGTGTCCTACAAACAGCTAACCAAAACACAAATGTCTGCAATCAACCCAATGCAACTCTATGCTAAATCTATCCCAAATGGTGGCTGAATGTCCCAAATCTAAAAGAACAAATGGCCCAAATAAAAGGGCAAATGCAAATAAAAGTCAAATTTGGCTATGCCAACCAAGTATCAATGCAAATTTTAGCAAATCTGGTAAGAGCCTCAAATTTTGCGAGGACTAATATGCCAAAGGAGGGCTAACGTGCAAAAGCCCCAAATTTTGTTGAAATGTCACAACTATGACACAATGTCTTGCAATATGACTGCAATGCCCTGCAAATGCCAATGCAATGTCTACCAAAATGCCAAAATCTACCAATCTAACTGCTAGAAATACCAAATTTCAGATTCTCTCACTCAAAATGAGTGGATAAAGTGCCTGAATGTCTGCCAAACATGACTCCAATGCAAATCTATAGCAAAAAGTCGGAAGCCTCAAATCTCAAACGGAGAAAAGCACCTGAAGCGAAGATCGAGTGGCACAGTATCAAATATCGCGAGCAGAGAACAAGTTTTAATCAGGCAGATGGAGTGTACAAATGGTCCATACAGATGTATAAAAGTGCGCACAACTATACATTCGTATTGCCAATTCGTACGGTCAGGGAGGGTAGCTAGTATGAGAGCCATGGATGTTTTTGTTGAAGCTAAACTTCTATATTAATATAAAATCTAGGCGAAATTTTATCAAGCGAATATTTTAGTTTCACGATATTGACAAAAGATTGAACAATTTGATATACTCTCTTTTGAATTTCCAAGTAAAATATGTAAATCCTAGTGAAACTTTTAAATTTAAAGCATAAAATTTTCAAATCTTGGTGAGTGTTTCAAAATTTTATTTTTATTAGGGCATATAAACTTTCAATACCAATATAAAAGTTCACTTCTTAACAAAACTAACATGAAAAAATCATCAATAGAGCTCAAAGATGATGTTGTAGAGCAATTCGGTGACTAGCTATGGTACAATCAGAGAGGGTAGCTAGTGCAAGAGCTCGAAGATGATGTTGTAGAGCAATTCCATGACTAGCTATGCTACAATCGGGAAGGTTAGCTAGTGCAAGAGCTCAAAGACGCTATTGTAGAGCAATTCAATGACTAGCTATTTTGCTAAAACACCCATACCTCAAAATAATGTTTGAAGCATACAAACATAAGCCATTCCCACCCAAACTTTATCGCGCATCAAGTCGGCTCCCATCTTCACCTGTCACATTCGATTCCGTGGGAAGAGGGTGGGCTGAGGTAAAAGCACGAGGGGAGACAAGTAGGGATAAGAGAACCTACTCTAATACCATTGTTAGGTGCAAGGAGCAATGGAATGGAGATGGAATGCAAGGGAGCAAACAAGCTAAGGAAACGAGTACTTGGAAATGGATAATGAAGATCAACTAGAGTCAACTGGTTGACCAAGAGTAGGACAAAATGTCCTAGCGAGCCTACAAGGCCATACCTAGGCTAAGTGTTAGCAAGGAATTGGATAAATTGTGGTTATTTTTGTGTCACGAGATACAATCAATACTCTAGAACTGTTATTTGTTCCACGCAACAAGAAAAAACTTATTTCCATTTCTACCAATGGCTTTAAGGTTGTCTTTGATGGATATCGTTGTTCCATTTATGACAATTAGTATGCTCACTGCATTAGCTTACTAGGACACTTTCTAGAGGGTTGTCTCATCTAGATGCATATGAAAAACAACAAAAATATTGAAGGTAATTCACTTGCCTATGCTACTGAATCTCAAATTTCGAACACACTTATGGCATGAGAGGTTCAAGCACCTGAATTTCAAAAGTCTAGTCAAAATTCATATGTAGGACATGGTTTTCGATATTTTCAAAGATGCATGCACTTAAACAACACATTTGTGAGTGTTGCTTGTTGGGTAAAATGCATCGGTTCTCATTCCCAAAAGATGGGACCCTTATGCATCTAGGAAGTTGCACTTAGTGCATTGATGTCCTTGGTCCAATGCAGACAGCTTCTCCTAGGGGTTTCTACTATTTTGTCACTTTTGTGGATGAGCACCAAACACACATTGGTCTATCCTCTCAAAACCAAGTCTGATGTTTTTGCAGTTTCAAACTTTTTTTAGCAATGGCTGAAAATGATTGTACATGTAAACTCTTAACCCTCCATACAAATAGGGGGTGAGTATATGTCTCAAGAGTTTGTTACCCCACAAGAGAATGGCATTGCAAAACAGAAGAACCGATCCTTAATGGAAATGGCCAATGTAAGTCTAAGGGCAAGTCTTTGCCAAGTAAATTTCGGGTCAATGCTCACGTGTGCAAACTATGTGCTAAATTAGGCACCTACTCAAGCATTGAAGACAATTACACCTTATGAGGCATGGAACGGTTGTAAGCCAATGCTTTCTCACATGAGACTATTTGGATCTTTTTCATTTGCTCATATTCCCCCTCATTTGAGGCATAAATTATAGGATAAGGCTGTCATATTCATAAGCTACAGCTCACAAAGCAAAGGTTATGGGTTGTTTTAATAGCCCACTACAAGAAAGATTTTCATCAGCATGGATTTATCTCATAGCCCACTATAGGAAAGGTTATTGTCAACAGGGATGCCATTTTTGATGAACCTATAGCCCTACCTTGGCTAGACTGCAAAAGACAGCCTAGCGTGAATGCCTCAAATGTGTTTGATACCCTACTGCCCTTTCTCAATCTATTGCAGATTCAGAGGGTTGTCATTAGATAGCATAAAAAAGTTCCAAGGTGGCTCTTGGATACTGTACATGATAGCAAGCTGAGCCCTTGGCTACCCGCACCAGAGGTGCACAAAGACATGCATGGCAATTTGCTTGATGTTGCATTGATTGCCACTACTTGTAATAATGAGAAACCTCTTTGCTATGCTAAGCACATAAGTTTAAGAAGTTTGTGATTCCACACCCCACATCACAGTGTGAGCTCCTGGGCTATTCTATCAGTCTTCTGATGTGTGTACCCTCTGTTGGTCGATTTCTAACAACAAAGGTGTCTACTTATAGTTTTTGCTTCTTCTTTGGTACTTCATGCATTTACTAGTTGAGCAAGAAGCAACCTTCAATGGTCACGTCTAGTTGTGAGGCTGAGTACAAGGCAGCAACTACAGTTAGTGTGTTTTCCTCAAATGGTTATATGTTGATTTCGGTATGGGACAACAGCCTATTGCTGCTATCTTCAGTAACAGTCAAAGCGCTTTGGTAGTTGCAAAGAATCCTGCTTTTCATGCTCCCATAAAGCACCTTGAGCTGCATTATCATTATGTCAAGGAGAGGTTTTCTGCAGGACATATCAGCATGGTCTACGTACCTACACATGAGAATGTGGAAGATATTTTCACCAAGCACTTGCCTTGTGAGAAGTTTGAGGCCTTTTGCAAGCTTTTAGACGTATTGCCTTTTAGTGTCTGTCTGATGCCTAGACCTAGGTCTCGTCGCTTTATTCTATCACTACAACTCCAAGGGGATTCGTAGATTATAGTTATCTACGAGGATGATGGGTGATCTCATAGGAACCTGGGGTTACATGGCTAGGGGTAGTTTTTACTCCAACTAGTGGAGGTTTTTTCCTCCGAGCCCATTTTGTGCTTATGTGATCATACGTGTGAAAGCGGTGTGCCTAGGTCACACAACGTTAAGTCACTCTCATCCGAATCTATCATCATACTTTTCAGCCTAGATATTCTACTTTTTACACCTCTATTGTAACATACAAGAGTAATCTGATCATGTAATCAAAGCAAGACCACCTTTAAACCTTTAGCGAGGAAATAGTGTTATACATCATATAGAGTGAGCAAGGAGATGAGGGTAGAGAGAGAATACGACGACCTATTGGGTCTCTATACCCATTGAGGGCCCCTCCCCCAATCAAGGGAGAATTCGCTTTATCGTGTAATCAAAGCAAGACCACCTTTAAACCTTTAGCGAGGAAATAGCGTTTTACATCATATAGAGAGAGAAAGGAGATGACGGTAGGGAGAGAATAGAATCGACAACCGATTGGGTCTCTATACCCACTGAGGGGCCCATCCCCCAATCGGGGAGAATTTGCTTTATACTTGGAGAACTGAAAGATACAAATAACACTCTTCGAGAGAGCACGAAAATGCACTTCTGAAGAGTACATTGTGCACACGTATTGCACACACAATGACCTGAGAGGCAACTCCAACCAATACCAAGACTCCACACTGACGATGAAGGGCACTTTTGCAAGGCAAGAAAGAGGCTTATACTATCCACCGGTATGCAGGTTACTGCGTGAGTGAGAGAGTGAAAGCTAGGAGTCATAGATCTAAGAGAGAGTTATTGAAAAGCATAGCAGTTTTTCAATGGCTTCCCAAAACAGAGTATAGTTTCCAACAACTCAAGCAAGCACTCACTACCACACTAGTTATGGCTATTGCTAACCCAAACCTTCCATTTGAGGTCATGACCGACGCTTCCAACATCGCTACAGGAGCAATCTTGATGCAAGAAGGTAGAGTTATTGCTTTTGACAGCCATAAACATTCCGATATCCAAACCCGATACCCGGTTTATGATAAGGAGCTTCTTGCCGTTGTACATGCTTATCGCTCTTGGAAACATTATCTCATGGGAGCCGACTCGGTGGTCAAGACAAACCATCACTCTCTAAAGTATATACCTTTACTCAGCTAGTCATGAATGCTTGACAAGCACGCTGGGTTGAGTTTCTGGCCAACTTTCACATGACCATTGAGTACATTCCAGGACTATGCAATGTAGTTGCAGATGCTCTCAGCAAGTTAACTCTAGCATCAGCTATGGTAATCTCTACATTATCTGTGGATGTTCTGAATTCATTCTAAGGGAAGTATTTTAATGATAAAGACTTCGGCACAGCAGTACAAGTTCTTTCAAAAGATCAACCTTCGACTTCCGAACAGAAGATTTTCTCATCCTATTCTTATACGGAGGACCTTCTGTATTATCAAGATCGCGTCTGTGTACCACATGACAAGATGTTTGACGTCTTTTGTTAAAAGAGCATCATGCAGTTCCTTATGCTGCCCATCCAAGCATCAACAAGACTTATAGGTTACTCAGTGCAACATACTACTGGCCTCAAATGAAAAGCGACGTCATCAAAATGGTTACATCTTGCTTATCTTGTCAACAAATGAAAGCAAGCCGACGACTTCCAGCAAGACTTCTTCAGCCTCTTCCAGTTCCAATTGAAAGGTGGGAAAGTATTTCCATGGATTTCATTACAACACTACCACGATCCTCCCGAGGTAACACTCAGATTATGGTAATTGTTGATCGACTATCCAAAATGGCACACTTTGTTGCTTGCAAAAGCAGTGCACAGGCTCCGGACATCACCAAACTCTTCATATAACACATCTTCCGACACCATGGATTGCCCAAGAATATCATATCCAACAGAGATCCTAAGTTTACCAGTCACTTTGGATTTCACTGTTCGAATCTTTGGGTACAACTCTACTGTTCGGTTCAACCTACCACCCAGAATTAGATGGCCAGACTGAAAAAGTCAACCAAGTTCTGAAAGAAATGCTTCGACATTATATTCAGTCACACCTAGCAGCTTGGGAAGAGTATCTACCACTCCTTGAGTTTGCTTATAATAACTCTTTCCATAGTGCCATCAGCATGATTCCATTTCAAGCAGCTTATGGACACACTCCAATTGTACCAACGAATTTTGTACTTCAACATCGAGTGGCCCTAGCTAATCAACTGGTTCAAGAAATGCACGACATTCTACTCCAAGCCAGGGATCATATGCGAAAAGCGCAAGAGCGGTATCAACGGTATGCCAACAAACATAGACGTCACCTGGAATTTGACACTAGTGGAATGGTGCTATTGTTTGTATCCCCACATCGCTATAAGATGGTTAAGTCTATGTTTCCTAAGTTGCGACCAAGATACTATGGACCTTTCCGGATCGTTAAGAAAAATTCACCTTTAAGTTACAGATTGGAATTACCACCATCATGGGGTAAAATCCATCCGACATTTCATATTTCTTGGCTAAAGACATACATTCCAGGCGATGAAGCAGTTTCTCCTACAGGTGATCATGTCCCAGAAATCGAAGACGATTATGTTCTCCTTATTCTTGAGCATATCTGGACCATCGACAGTGAGAGACTCGACATCGACTTATCACGGAATTCCTTGTTCTTTGGCGAGATCTGGATGACTCTGACGCTACTTGGCAATCTGATGAAGACTTACAGCAGTACCCTGACATTTTATAGCAGTATTTTCAAAATTTACCGTGATATTTTCTGAATTAGTTCATTAACTCCACCAGGGTCTTATTTTGAGAGGGAGGGGATGTCACGATCTGTGATGTATTCCTTTCTCTATATCTTAGACTTATGGATGGTTTGATGAATGAACACTTGTGGAAGGGTATGCCCTTTTGACGGGACACTTCCTATGAGGCACAACCCTTCACAAGAGACATTCTATGGAAGAGACACTCCTATTGTAATGTACCCTCTCATCAAGGGTCACACCCTTCACAAGGGGTACACACCTCTTCATGCACATACACTTTGGAGTACACACCTTTTCATGTGTGACTCTTCACTCTCTATATAATAGAGGCCCAACTGTACGGATGACACACTATAGACACTCAAGCAATACAAATATTCCTTGTTCTCTGCTATTTCAGTCTCCTTTCGGTTCCTTAGCACATTTCTAAATATAGTATCTAGGATTTCTTACAAGACAGGTCCAAGCTCAGCATTGGATAGCATCAGCAAGGTAGCATCAGAGCCACCCTCTTTCTTCATCTATTGCAGTGAAGGATCAGCTCCTTCCATATAGTATTTATTTTCCATTTATTGCACTTGTACTCAGCCCAAAGGGTAGCAAGAAATAAATAAATATTCTCCTCTTGAGGGGGGGCCATTTCCTCCCTCAGTTCTTGCACTCACCCATACTACTTTCCCTTGTGTTTAGGGGTGCATCTTCTCTCAATTCTCTCTCTATTTCAGTCAGCAGTTAGTGGGGGAGAGATCCAGCAAGCTGTCCTTGGGATGTCAACTTCAAAAATCCGGACTTGGTGGTAGACACTCTTGAGATCGATTTTTGAGAAAAAAATTGCACCATTGAGTCTTTCCCAGATATGGTTGATGCGGGGCATAGGGAACTTATTACTTACTGTAAGCTTGTTGAGTGCTCTGTAGTCCGCACATAATCGTGCAGACTTATCCTTCTTTGCCACAAACAAAATAGGCGAGCGAATGGCGAAAATGTCAGTCTTAGAAACCATGTGTGCAGTAACTGACACAATTGTTGCTCTAACTCCCCCCCATAGACTTGAAAAGTCGGTACAGAAACTTAGTTGGAGGTGTAGGGTCCGGAATCAAATCGATGAGATGGTTTTCTAGTCTGTGTGGAGGTAGGTGGGGTGGCAGATCATCCCAATGCATAATGTATTGGAACTCTTGGAGTAGATCCACTATTACTTACCCCATCGGAGGAGCAGCTTGAACTTAAGTGATCTGGCATTGAACATAAACAAGTGCACACATTGCACCCTTGCGGATGGCACGACCTACTTGGTAACAGAATCCATGGTATGCTCAAATCATTGGGTATCACGGCATGGTCAGGTAAACCTTCCACAATCGTGAGGGTGTCATGCTGCAAATCAAACGTCAATACATACACACAGATTCACTTAATCCCAAGGATCATGTTGCACCCCATCAGAGGTGTCAGTATAAAATCCCGCATAAAATGATCTTCTAAACTAAAAAGGTGAAATGGATGGCCTTATGCATGATGTGTGCGCAAGCCGAATGAACTTGTCCACTGCAAGCTCATGAGACACCAAAGCGCACCCCACTGTCTTGGCAACCTGAGAGGAGATGGCATCTTCTAAACTCCCCATATCAAACACGACAATGACCTCAACCCGTTAGCTATGCCATATGCTCAAATAAGAGCCTTCTTTTGGTCTGAGGGGTCACCATCCTCCTTACCTTGAAAGACCACAGAGGGAACAATGTTCAAAGCTGGGAAGATGGCATTTGTAGCTGAGGCAGGTGGCGGGGATGGAACAGCCAATACATTGGCGACGGAAGAAACAGGCACTTTCGCAACCTTTTCGACAAGCCACTTAGGACATTCCTTCTTGATGTGCCCAGCGATGTGGTGACAATGAAAGCAACAATGTTCTTGTGGTACCGCTTCTGATCGTCGAGTTGTAGATAGCCTCTCGTAATGCCCGCTTTCGCCTTCTCATCTAGAGTCATCTTGGGCTTGGACTCCTTTTGACCAGAAGTCTGGCCGTCTTTCATCTTTCTTTTGGTATTGGTTGTCCTTCTTCTGATCCTTACCCGCTGTATTGTTTGACTGCTGCGGGGCTTTGGAATCCTTCTAGACTGCATGGGCTTTCCGCCGTTCAGCATCATTTCTTGATTTTGGGCGAGAGTCAACACCCGCTCAATTACGAGCGGGTCAAAGTTCCAGACGGAAAACCGGATGTTAGTGTCCAATCCTCGAATGAATTGCTTCATCTTATTACTTTTAGACACACCCAACTGCTACGCTTCTTTGGGTACTGGTTGTCCTTCTTCTTATCCTTACCCGCTGTGTTGTTTGACTGCTTTGCGAGACTTTTGAATCCTTCTAGACTGCTTGGGCTTTCCCTCGTTTAACATCATTTCTTGATTTTGGGCGAGAGTCAACACTTGCTTGTAATCGAGCGGGTCGAAGTTTTGAACAGGAAAACGAACGTCAATATCCAATCCTCGAATGAATTGCTCTATCTTATTGCTTTCAAGCACACCCAACTATTGCACCACTGTGATGACCTTGTTATTGTAAGATAACACAGGCAAAACCGTTTTGGGAGAGACAAGGAAACTCATCCTCCTGCTTAAGCATATACTGCGGCAATAGAAAACATGCTTTGAGATCGGTAACAACCGTTGCCCAAACAAAATTCGTCTTGGGTCAGTATGCTTACTAGCCCATTGTTGCCACCAAGTAACCGCGTCATCAGTAAGATGAGGGGCTACTAGGTGGACTTTATCTTGCTCATCTTGAATCCATGCTAACATAAAATGAGCGACGAACTAATGAATAAACTGAGCTGAATGGTCACAATTACCTTCATACTTAACAAAATTTGGTGTGGACTAGGTAACATAGTTGCATATGAAACGCATTTCATACTTGTATGAAACCCGTATGAAACGTGTAAACGTTTCATACATATAAAACCCGTTTTATACACCCCCAATTTTTGGGTAGGGTTCAAAAGGGGGCAAAAAAGCGATTCGACATATGCCCGTGCACTCCGTATGCCCATACGCTCCGTCCGTGCAGCCCGTACGCTCCCTCTTGCTCATTCTCGAGGTTTGTGCCCCCAATCATCCCCAATGTGCATTCAATCATCCTTTCTACAGTCTACCCTTCTTCTTGAATTTGGCGCTACCTCCTTTCATGCAGGCTGAAATCTGCTCTTTCTGATGTTTCTGAAATCTAACGCTTCTCTCTTGATTCATCTACTCATCTTGCATGCATGATGTAGGCTGCAAAGCTGCAATTACTTTTGCTGTTCTACATCGCTTTTTGCAAGCAAGAAGATGCCTCGAAAAGGTAGTGCATTGTGGAGCAATGTCACCTTCAATTTCTTTGGTGCACACTATGATAAGAGTGACACACGCAAGTGGACCTACAACTTTTGTTCTGAGCCGCATCATGGGACATTTCAGAGATTGCAGGCTCACTATTCTCAAACAAAGGCCTTTGGTATTGGCCCTTGTTCTCGTGTACCAAAGGAGGTGTATGATGGCTTGAAGGCCTGGAAAGCTAAAATGCTAGGGATTCCAATTGATAGAGTCAATGCATGGGATGAGCTTGAATTAAATATCTCAGCTATTCCAGCATCAATGAGGCAGGAGAATGACATTTTGCAGATGTCGCAGTCTTCAGGCTCCATGCCCACAGCCAAAAGAAGTGCCCTTCCCTTGTTTAAGCGAGGAGATATGAAGGCAGCCATGCAAAAGGCAGCTATGAAGGAGGCAACTAGAGAGGTAACAAAATTGTTTGTGCAATGTGCATTGTCTTTCAATATTACTTGAACCGCTCATTGGAAGTCTGCTATGCGAGCTATCTTGCATATTGGGTGTGAGTGGGAGGGTCCGAGCTATGAGACATTGCGTACAAAAGAGCTTCGCCATGAGAAAGAAGCATTGATGAGAGAGCTAGAGCCTCTGAAGGGAACATGTTAGAAGTATGGTTGCACCTTGCTATGTGATGGCTAGTCAGATGTGAAGAAAAGAAATGTCTACAACATTCTAGTTTCCTCTTGCGAAGGAACTATGTTCTTTCGTGCTATAGATGCATCAGCTTCAAGGACACTGGTGACAGGTGCATATATATGGTCTCATTTGCGCACAGCTATTCTTGAGATTGGTGTAGCAAATGTGGTGCAGGTGATCACAGATAATGGCTCCAATTGTGTGTCCATGGGAAGGATGCTTGAGGATGAGTTTCCCACTATTGTTTGGACACCATGTGCTTCTCATAGTTTGGATCTTGCCATTGAGGACATGGCAAAGTTGCCTTGGGTTTCTCATATATTTTCTAAAGCTTTGAGCATGTAAATTTTGTAACCAAAAGACCCAAGGTCTTGAGCACGTTCAGGGAAAATAGTGACCTCGACCTTTTAAAGCCCTCGAAGACACGGTTTGCTTATATGTTCATAACGTTGGAGAGGGTTGTTCAAGTGCGGCATGGCTTGCTGCGTATAGTTGTTTCCCGTGACTGGCAGCAATGGGGGGATAGGAATGAGCCCAAAGCAATTGGTTTCAGCCGCATGGTCATGAGAGATGCATGGTGGGAGGAGGTTGCAGCTCTAGTAAAGACAATGAACCCCATGTACAGCGTTCTCTGATTGACAAATATGGAGGGGAGTACCATTGGGCTTCTCTATGAGTTCATGGACAGTGGGGGAAGCCCTTGATGTGTGTACTCACCTATCTGCAAATAGGTATCCCGTACTCATGAGTCATCCTTTGAAGTTTAGCATTTTTCCAATTAGCAAAGTGGCAATGCTAAGAATTCCCTTTAATCTATGTTTTCATTTTTTCTAAACATTATCGGTTTTGCCTTTGATTCATAATTTCTTATGAAGGATTGAAGACCTTAAGGAGATCTGGAACACGCATTGGGATTGGTTTAATAGGCCAATCCATACTGTTGCTCATATCCTTCATCATCTATGGAGGAATGAGCAGCAATATCTCGATAGAGAATTAGAGGATGGGTGGCCAGCTTATATGAGCAAGATCGTGGGAGATGATGATGACCTGCTTTTGAAGCTGGAGGATGAGCGTCTTCTTTTCTGCAACCGAAGCGGTGTTTTTGGATCACGCAATGCACAGAGAGAGGAGACTTAGCTAGCAGCAGTTTCTTGGTGGGAAAATTTTGGCATTGAGGCACCCCACTTGGTGATACTTAACCCTAGAGGCAATACTTTCTTATTACTTAAAAACATGTGGGTATAGCTTAGCAATTGGAAGTTGCCACTAAACTGTAGAGTCTGAGAATGTCTCTTGTTTTGTTTCAGAGACGCATAGCGATGCGAGTTCTCTCACAAGACTGTAGCTCTGGACCTTGTGAGAGAAACTGGAGTACATGGGCCTTACTCCATACGAAGAAGAGGAACAAATTGTCCACTTTGCAATTGGAGAGGTTGGTCTTTTGCCACTGCAATCTACGATTGCTCGAGCAAACGGACTACCCCATTGAGCCTCGGCAGGTGAATCCCTACAAAATCGACATGACAAAGTGCAAGGAGATGCCGGTGATTCCACCTAAGGAAAGGGATATCTACGCCATGTCGTACGAGGAGATCATGGCTTCATCTCACCACACCCGATCCTCCCAAGCAGCTAGTGCCAGTACTTCGATTGCACCTGCATCTCATGAGGATGCTTTTTATGAGTCTTCTAGGAGTTCCAGTAGCAGTGAGGAGGCGACTGATGAGGACATGGATTCGGTTGAGGAGGAAGATGCTAACATTGATGATGAGGCTTGACTTTTGATTTGTGACTTTGTCACTTATTATTGATAGATAGTACTCTGGATTCTAGTAGTTTGACCTTTTTACCTTCATGGTCCATCACCATGGAGGTCTTGGGAGATTCAGTGATGAATCTAGTTTTTATTATTATCAGTATTCAGTATGTATGATCAGTATGATCACGATTCAATTATCAATATGTATGATCATTCAGTATGTATGTGTGAAGATGAACATTGAGTACTCTAGTATGTATAATGTATGATCATTGATGACTAGCTTTTTGTATGATCAGGATTCAATATGTATGGTGCTTATACTTGATATGTATGTTTTTTGTATCATGTCTGCACTATGGAGTCACTTACAATCTTTATTTGCACATTTTTGTATATGGCATGATGCATACCCTAGGTATGAATGCACATATTTTCACATTCCGAATAAAACCCGTTTCATTCATTTTTCAAAACCCGTTTCAAACGTATGAAACCTGTTTGAAACCTCCCGTTTCAGAAACTCCTGGCAACTATGCTAGGTAAGTGGTGTTACCTTTGTCGATGACGAAGCTGTGGCAGTGACTGTTGCTATGCTCAAACTAGCCTGCATAGTGGCTAACATATGTTTGTGTTGAAGAAGCATCACCTCTCGATCTCTGCGCGTCGCAATGCCTCCTCATTTTTGCATTCCTCACGCATCAACAAGAGCAACTTTTCAAAATATGTGGTTCCTCTTTCTTCCAACGGCTTTTCTGCATCTTTTTCTTCCATGCATTGTCTACTTCAGCTATCTTCTGCTTTCTTCTAGCTGGGTTGAATGTTCTTTGAGTTGTTGTAGGGAGGACCCGATTCTGCTCCAGAAGATTCGCCATCATTTCTTGAGCACTAGGTGGAATCATATCATTTTGATTGTCTTTCTTCTCTTCATAGTCTTCAAATCTAAAGTCTTTCCCCGAACCTTCCATGGCGCTTGATTGTGTGTCCTTTCCGAATCTCAACACAACCATAGACCCACGGTAGTCAAGCTCGATACAGACCGAAGTTCTGATAGCAATCTAACTTTGCAACGGTAATCTGATTGTGTAATCACAACAAGATCTTCTTTAAACCTTTAGCGAGGAATTAGCATTATGCACCATGTAGAGAGAAAGGAGATGAGGGTAAAGAGAGAATAAAGTCGACAACCGATTGGGTTCCAGTACCCACTACGGGCCGCCTCTCCCAATCAAGGAAGAATTTGCTTTATACTTGGAGAACTAAAAGATACAAAAAACACTCTTTGAGAAAGCACGGAAACGCACTTCTGAAGAGTACACATGTGCACACACATTGCAGACCCAATGACTTGAGAGGAAACTCCAACCAATACCGAGACCTTGATTGACACAACCCCGCAAGATCTAGCCCCATCACTAACCTAGAATCTCGTCCTCAATCCAACCAGAATCATAGCACAGGCGCCTCGATCCTCCCGACCACCCCCGAGCACGTGGGCTACAGCTCGAGTCATCCATAGACATGTATCTAACCCACGCGTCCAGTACCACCTGAGCCCGTCCAAAGAACCTTCGATACATCACCTATGATCCACCATGTAGATGGCCAGAGTCCCCGCCTAGGTCCAAGCCCCATCCATCAGTTGAGGAGCGCTCAACTAAACTACACAATAGCACTGGCCCTCCCTCTACATAAAAGAAAACCCGCTATAGATAGCACAATACTATGAATAGCTCCCTCCATATAAAGCGAGCACTATATATGAATCAATCTCTATATATAGCAATCTCAGCTAAATATAGCCATCCAGCCCTATGCTATCCCGTAACCCACGTTCACCTGCTATCCAACCCTAGGTACACCATGCACATGACATACTCCCCTTCCTCTAAGAACTCACTCCTGAGTTCACTAGAAAGCCCGAAAACTCTCTGTGAAGATGAGTCAATGCCAATAACTAATACTGACTATCAATTTGAGTATGTTATACGTTCCATGAGATTCAAATCAAAGAGAATCTAAGGCCAAAGCCACAATCTTTGATAACTAACCCAAGGAAAGTAAATCTCTCAATCTAAACAAGGTTACGTATCATCGAGTACTCTCCTCGAGAAATCCAATAACGCCTGAATCCACAGAGTTAGTTCCGTTAACATATCCCATACACAAGCATGGTAAAAGCTATACCTGAAGGTAAATGATTCTATCAACCTTGTCTATTGAGTATCCTTGAACTCAAAATCTTAGGTTGAGATCGAGGAATCATTGTTCGAGCAACCCCATCAATTGAGCCCCTCAAGGTCAATTTTTGGGTTGCAATTTCTATCAACCCTAATTCTTGAATTACTTAGTATTCTGAAAATCCCTCAACGGTACCCTTGTAATTCAAATTCTTACATGACAGACTTTCCATCACATAACAATTAGGTATCAGTTCATAACTCATGATGGAAGAATCTCCATGGAAGTATCAATGGGCAAAATCCTGACCAGAGATATGGTCCCCCTGATCTATCCTCGAAATGCCCCTACATGAAGATAATCTGTAAAAATTCAGTTGGCTATATCTAGTCAATGGTACTGTTCTAGACATGTATATAGTCAACCATCACAAGAATAACATCCTATGCGATCCAAAGACTACGGAAACATACAATCCGAAATCTCTTAAAACAAGATCCACTATCGAATATCCTGTATAAGCTTGTGCACAATAAACCGGTCCGATCACAGGATCATCCAATTCTTAGGATCTCTTATCTAGGAACATCAAGTTTCAAACAAGGCACTGACAGACCATCATCAAAAGAGATGTGGTAACCCTCCCCGAGATTGAGTCTAGACTATGGAGCTCCAGGGTTGAACCCAAAAAAAATACATGGCTTCTCTCCGGGTAAAGAATCTTAGTCAGCCCTCGTAAAAAATATAATCAGTTTGCCCCCAATTCAATTCATCCTACTTGTACTTCACCCTAGAGGTCCTTGGGTATTGTTTTGAGCTGGATTATACCACCACATAAGAGAATCTTAAATGTAACATACCTTAGTGTTCCATACCACCAAAGTATACTGCAAATAAAAAACTCAATGGACAATATGAGTGAATCAAGGTAGCCAATCCCTCTTTACTCAGACCATCCTAGATTGAGTCAGGGTGGCAAATCCGTTCTCAATCCCATTTTTAATGTGATTATATCATCCCCTTGTGTTAAATTACCCCAACCAATAGGTCAAAGAAGAAAACAAGCGGGTAGCATCCCTAACAACTCTTGAATCTTGACTATCCATGACCTCGGGCCAAAAGAGTGAGAATCACAATGACCCCGCCTTTGGACATGAATCATGATTCAAAGAAGGTATCCAACAAGACGCATCGTGGTCTAATCAATAAAAACCTTCATATGTCCAACGGTAACTCGAAGGAACGTCATAACTCATAATCACATCGAAGTGTAACGAGAAAGGGAAATCCAATTGTCTTAGTTAAGTCTCGTTTAAGATGTAACAAAGACTCAAGGCATCCTTAATGTACCATATATCTAAAAAACTTCAAGATATATGGAACAAAAGTACACGTTATATAATTTGAAAAAACCAATCAAATTATAAATGCCACCTAGTTACAAATCAAAACCAAATTAAGCAAAACTCTGTCAATTTAATAACAAGACAATTTAGAACATAGTTCATACAAAATTGGAGAGCTTCTTGAACCAAGAGTGGTTCAAAAGATCCAGTCGAGCAAAAAATAATTAGGTGTCGGTCAAAACTGAGGATTTCAACTTCTTCATCGCTTCTCCATAACTCAAAAGCGGTATAAAGACTCTAAAACAAGCTGTCTACATTTAGAACAGCATGAGCCTTCTTTAATATTTTTCTAGTACTGAGGGTTTTTATAGTAGTAAAGAGCTGCCCATAGTTCATCCATCAAAGAATCCATCTCTCATAGCAAGTCATGAGGTCTTCGAGGAATAATCTCCGATGTAGCCTCGTCCTCCATCTCAATAAAACAGTAATCCAACATAGGTGTCTCGTTACTTAGATGTCCTTCCACGCCTGGAAAATATCTCGCAAGGGACTAGAAGAAAAACAGCTGCGTCCAAACATGTGCTCTTCACACTAGCAAAAGAGAATCTGGTGCTGCATGGAATCAAGGAAAAAGGCGGGTAGAGGACAGCAAGAAAGATGGCGGAATCTAATAGGCTGATCTCAGATGGAAAGAGGGTGCGAAATTCGCCTTCATGCGCTGAAGTGCTGAAGTGAGAGAGAGAGAGAGGAATCCCGAGTATATAAATAGCCAGGAAGGGCCATCAAAAGCTAGGTGAATTTAGGGTGGGTGCTTGATTTAGAGCAAGTGCTTTCCTTGCTAGAGAAAAACAAAAAAGCAACCTGCTTTTTTGACCAAAAAACAGTCTTGCTTTTAATAGATCTAGTCCCACTTTTCTCCAGCCAGCCAAAAATAGCCAAAATGCGCTAAAATCAGGCCACACTCCTTCCCAAAGAAGCGCCTGCCCCAATCATATCGCCCTTGTCTCTAATGCCCGAATCTCCTACACAAGCCGTTCTCTGGCTTATGAACGCCCTCTCTTTCCTCCTACTTCTCAACTGCAACAAATCTAGGTCTCTAGGGTAGGAATCTCATCCTTGAGAACCTAGAGCGAATTCTTTCCCTAACCAACGCACTCTCACGCGTCCCCACACAGCCAATCACGCGTCCCCACACAACCCAAGCGTGGGAAGTTATATGTCAGAAACGATCCATCCTCATATCTCTTGCTGAAAGCATCAAGTCTTCTCATCACCTACCCTTCTCGAGGAATCACGATTTCCAAACACGTAGCACACAACCTATGGACTTCTATCTCTTCCACAACTCTCCCAACATGAGCGCACATCATCAGCCAACAATTCAGCCCATACATGAGCGAAAATTGAGATTTGCAAGAGCAATCTCAAAAAGCGTACCTAGAAGACATTTTTTCTGCATACCTCGCGTTGAATTCAATTGTGATAGGACGGCTCTGATACCAAATGACACGACCCCGCAAGATCTGACCCTATCACTGATCTAGAATCTCGTCCTCAATCCAACCAGAATCATAGCGCAGGCACCTCGATCCTCCCGACCACCCCCGAGCACGTGGGCTACAGCTCGACTCATCCATAGGCCTGTATCTAACCCAGGCGTCCCATACCACTTGAGCCCATCCAGAGGACCTTCGATACATCACCTATGATCCACCATGTAGATGGCCAGAGTCCCGGCGCTATACATAGCACAATGCTATGAATAGCTCCCTCCATATAAAGCGAGCACTATATATGAATCAATCTCTATATATAGCAATCTCGGCTAAATATAGCCCTCCAGCCCTATGCTATCCCATAACCCACGCTCACCTGCTATCCAACCCTAGGTACACCATGCACATGACATTGATGCTGTCCACACTGACGATGTAGGGCACTTTTGCAAGGCAAGGAAGAGGCTTGTGCTGTCCACCGGTATGCAAGGTTACGGCATGACAGAGAGAGTGAAAGCTAGGAGTAATAGATCTAAGAGAGAGCTGAGATATGACTGAGATATAGAGCTCAGAAATGAGCTGTGCAAAACTGTAAAAGAGAACTGTAAAGAGCTGTTGAAACAGCACCCAAACCTTAGTCCATTTGCTGGTCCGAATCCTCAACTGTGGTGCTGTATATACACCTTCCAGACAGGCTGAACTGAGGGCCAAAAGCTGAGACTGATCAGGGCCAACTCTGGAGGTGTTCAGGGCTGCACACAAGAGGCTGGATGGGAGCTGTAGGAGTGCTGAAGGCTGGGAGGAACTGAATGCCAAATGAGGGCTGTAGGCCCCCTATTTATAGGGGGATGTGGGCTGAGCCAGCCAAACTGGCGGACTTCTTAGTCGGCTGTTTGGGCTGGTTGGTTGGGCCCTTGGCCCCATAGGCAGCCTAGGTAGGGGTGCAAGGCAGACTATAAAGGCAGCCCTTCCCCGATCCATTCTTCCTCATTGTCTTCAGCCCTAAAGGGGCCCAAAAGGGCTCCTATCCTAGGCTGAGACCTAGACCTACCTAGAATCCTAAGATGGAAACACTATCCTACTGTTCTCCTGTGGGTACCCGTGAACAAGGATTGATCTTCTGACTTGACCTAAGGCTGAAAGACTGACCTACGTAGCTTGTGCCTGACTGCCCCTGAACAAGGGCTAACAAAGGGGTTACAGCATACGACAAAATCTCCTATTAGGGAACTATAATGCACTTGTTGATGTAGCCAGAGTGTCACCTAGCAACCAAGTGCAGGGATGCATGTGACATCTACAAGCTGTGAATGGTAAGATAATAAATTCCAAGTCCTAGAGCCACTCATTGCTCCAACTTCATAACGGTTATTGCCACCTACCTAGATGAAACACATATTTCTCATCATCACTTGAGACCCTTCTACACGCCTGCGGAAGTGGCCCAGCACGGGATTATTGTGTTACAAATCGACCAATAGAGGGTACGCACAGCGAAAGACTCATAGAATAGCCCACGAGCTCACACAGTGTGGTGTGGGGTGTGGAATCACAAACTTCTTAACTTAATGTGCATCACATAGATGTGCAGACTCATCAATAGACAATGAACCAGCCCGATATAGAAACCACCAAAATAATATATTTCCGTCCAAAGCTATGGACACAATACAAAAGAGATAGATCCAGAGTCCCGCCAATGGTGTGGTCCTCTGATCTTACCACAAGGTACTTCTCCTATCTGCCGGCTATCTCTAGACTCGAGCCTGCATGCTCCACCTCGAGCGTCCGTAGACTTTCTGTCCAGAATGATCTTCTCCACCTTACTGCCTGTGAATCAGCCTAGGTGGGCAGCACCTTGCTGAGCTAGGTCTGCAGCCTTCCAACTCTTCTTGGTCCTCCAGAATAGGCTCCAAGAGTGCTGGTCTTTGCTGCTCCTGTTTGCTGCTCCAGAATATGGTGAATGAGGGCCTGGAGGCCCTCAAGGGGCTGCAAAAACCGACCAGTCAGGCTGCCTATGGCCGACCAGGCCCTGACCTGGTCTGCTATGAATGCCCCTTTGGGGCTCTCTTTTCCACGGCCTTTCGCCCACACTCCAAGGCAGGGGCACGGCCCCTATGCAAGCCGACTTGTGCCCTGCCTCCCCACTGCCCTGTGCGGCTATAAAACCAGGGCATATGCCCTCTAAACCTTGAGGGGTCCAGCCCCCCATAGTTTAGACATGTTCCAGGCTGGTAGGCTGGCTGTGACCAGCCGTACTAGCCTCCAAACAATGGCTGCCCTCTCCATGCTGCGCCATGTACAGTTCTTGCTGCAGGTCATATTCCTGCCCACAAGCTCTGCCACCTGGCTCGCCTTCTCTCCTGAGATACCCCACCATTACTGCGCTATCTTCTTGCCCTGTTCCAGGCCTGATGCAGTCCATGTTCTTTCCTCTCGGCACGCTGCCCACATGGCATCCAAACAGATGCGCATGTGGCAGCTCTTGCCCTAGGTCTACCTCCCCCATGCTCTCCTCATATGGGGGCTTACAGATGGGGAGGTGACCTTTCCAACACCCCCTCTCACCAACACATCTCGGCCCAATGCCAACACGTCGATGACAATGCTCCAGTAACTCCCTGGTTGTAGTCCTCTAGAACATTTCGATGTCAAAATCTTTTTTCCTGGCTTTTCACCCAATGGCTCCTACTCCACAAGGTCCGGTTCAGCTTTCGCACACCATCCTAGTACACAGGTCCATCTTTGGTAGCACCTCTTGGCACAAGCAGGTACTCTTCACTCCCCCTTCTGTCTTCGAAGAAGGCCAATTCGTTCCAATCTCGCATTACCTGAGACAGTTGAAGAGCAGATTCTCTCCACAGCATGCTATAAGGGCTAAAATGAAGAGCATCAAGTACATACATACCAGAAAACATACTGCCTGTGTGCTTACTCTGAAAGCAAACCATGCACCTCATCAAGGCACATACCAATAGCCTGTGTAATCATGTGCTGTCCCCATCATAAGTACATCATCCATCTGAACATGAAACCCCAAGGCACTCCATGGAATCCACCCTTATGTCAGTATCGACAGCCATGCACCTGGAAGATACCAAGCACTCCATGCTGTCCTTCACCTTCACAAAGGTTTCTGACACGTCGTCGACCCACATCTCAATGTCAAACATCATCATTGTGGTTTCTAGGTCAACATATCTGACCTCAGTAACACACGGAGATGTCACCAAGAACAGCTCTTCGATTACCACATTAGCTTTGGCTTTTGTGTCACCTCTATCTGAGTCGGACTCCTTCCTCTTGTTTTTCTTATCCGCTTTCTTCTTTCTAAAATCCTTTGCAAAATGACCTGGCATGTCACAATAGAATCACTTCTTCTTTTACTTCCTCTTGGAAGTGTCCTCGTCATCAGAGTCATCCTTCTTGGACTTGCCACCATTAGGCTCGCCCTTCCCTTTGCCAGTGTAATCCTTCGCCAGCAATGCCTTGTCATCTTTGTCGATATTGTAGAGCTTCTCCCTAGCTTCTTCCTATAGCAGTAATGGACCCAACTCCTTAAAAGTCAGAGGTTTGGTCCTCTGTTCTGCTGTCACAGTCGTAACAAAGCTTTTGAAGCTCCGAGGTAGCCTCCTCACTACCATCAAGGCCAAATGGCACAAGTCCACCTTCTGACTAACTGATGCCAATTGATCCCTCAGCACCGTGACCTTCGTCAAGTGGTCATGTACCGAATCTCCCTCATCCATATCTAGGTTGTAGAGTTGATGCTAAAGAAGCAAGATCCGGGATGTGTTCATAAACGTCCTTCAGAATGACCCACGCCTCTACTAACGTCTCGGCCATTTGGATGTGAGGAAGCACAGAGTCCGCCGTAGTCCCTATGATCAATGCCAAGGCATGGGCATCTCTGTTTCCCCAAGGTTCGAGCTCCTCTCCACCTACTAGCATGAGTATCTTCCCATGTTTGTCCACCAATATTCTCCGGCTTCGCCTCCACTCCCGTTGTCAATTTCCACAGCTTCCGAGCCACTAAATGACTCCGGATCTTCACCTTCCAAATCGGGTAATTTGGCCCATCTAGTTTCCCAAACTCTCCAAAGTTACAAATGGTGAAATAAAGAAATCCGCGGGAGGAGGAAGGGAGAGCAGGGGCTGAAGAGACTTCTAAGATCGACATCTCTGCTGCTAAACCACACAACAAAGTCGAACAAACTCAACCTTCCATAGACCAGAACTCTAAACGCACCTGACTGAACCTGAGTCACCCTCCTTCTCACAAGGGAACTGTCCACCAGTCATGGAAGTCAATTCCCAAGAGCTTCTAAATCAGGATCGTCCTTCAGCAAGGTCCATGCCTTCAAGCTCCCACACCTGTGAGCCTCCTACTTGGGCTCTGATACCATGTTAGAAATCGACAAACAGAGGGTACGCACAATGGAAGACTGATACAATAGCCCACGAGCTCACACAGTGTGGTGTGGGGTTTGGGATCACTAACTTCTTAACTTAATGTGCATCACATAGATGTGCAGACTTATCAATAGACAATGAACCAGCCCGATATAGAAACCACCAAAATAATATATTTCTGTCCAAAGCTATGGACACAATACAAAAGAGAGAGATCCAGAGTCCCACCAATGGTGTGGTCCTCTGATCTTACCACAAGGTACTTCTCCTATCTGCCTGCTATCTCTAGACTTGAGCCTGCATGCTCCACCTCGAGTGTCTGTAGACTTTCTGTCCAGAATGATCTTCTCCACCTTACTGCCTGTGAATCAGCTTACATGGGCAGCACCTTGCTAAGCTAGGTCTGCAGCCTTCCAACTCTTCTTGGTCCTCCAGAATAGGCTCCAAGAGTGCTGGTCTTTACTGCTCCTGCTGCTCCTGTTTGCTGCTCCAGAATATGGTGAATGAGGGCCTGGAGGCCCTCAAGGGGCTGCAAAAACCGACCAGTCAGGCTGCCTACGGCCAACCCAAACAGGCTGACCGGGCACTGACCTGACCTGCTATGAATGCCCCTTTGGGGCTCTCTTTTCCACGGCCTTTCGCCCACACTCCAAGGCAGGGGCACAGCCCCTATGCAGGCCGACTTGTGCCCTGCCTCCCCACTGCCCTGTGGGGCTATAAGACCAGGGCATATGCCCTCTAAACATTGAGGGGTCCAGCCCCCCATAGTCTAGACATGTTCTAGGCTGGTAAGCTGGCTGTGACCAGCCCTACCAGCCTTCAAACAATGGCTGCCCTCTCCATGCTGCGCGATGTACAGCACTTGCTGCAGGTCGTATTCCTCCCCACAAGCTCCGCCACCTGGCTCGCCTTCTCTCCTGGGATACCCCGCCATTACTGCGCTATCTTCTTGCCCCAGGCCTGATGCAGTCCATGTTCTTTCCTCTGGGCATGCTGCCCACATGGCATCCAAACAGATGCGCATGTGGTAGCTCTTGCCCTAAGTCCACCTCCCCCATGCTCTCCTCATATGGGAGCTTACCGATGGGGAGGTGACCTTTCCAACATATTGACAGGGGTTGCACATGGCATGCCCTCATGAAAACCCACTAAAAACTACTGCATGTACAAAAATACTGAAGCAACAACTATTGTGAACCTTTTATAAACTAATAGGGCCCATTGTTGAGCTGACTACTAAACTTAACTTTACTACTGTTACAGCTACAAGACAAGGTCCACCTCGTCAGACTTTTGGAGCCAATGTAATCTCGTGTCCCTATCAAAGGTATCAGATTTACTGACAATGCAAAGCGTGACTTATGAGGGGAGTACCTAATTCAAAACCTCCCTGACAGGGGGAGTCCCTAATTAGCTCATTGGACAAAATTGAAGCTATGGCCAAAGAAGCTGGGTCAACCACATCTGTCACTAGTCGTATGGTCTCTTGAATGATGCAATCCGTGTTTTTGCAACATCATTTAACTAATGCGTCTGTCTTAAAGGAAGTACTGAGGAGATCCACAATAGAAACCGTTGAAATAGTAAACTGCAAAGTGGTAAGAAAGACAGTAAGTCTATATTGATGGTGTGCTCAAAAGGATTCATACCAATCACAAACCAATACCCAACTTCAGAAGGCACTTGATTATGCCCACCGCCCACAGGCAATTATTCCTAATCTGGCGCAAGGATTTGATGAACAAAGAACTAGTAAGGGTATGCAAAACATCTGAAAAGAACTAATTCTCACCATCCTGCCAATTACTAAACATCTCAACAAAAAAGGGCTTCCCTTGCTGATGTCTTGGAACCAGAGTTCTGCTAAGAAAGCTTTGCTATGCAATTCTCAATCTGTAACATCCTGAAGAGCATCAGGAAAATCAAAGATGATATAAGAGGCTATATACCATATAATAGCAAGCACAACCTAACTCACAGCCCCCTCTCCACCCCCCCTCCACCCAACCCAATGCTCTACTAGCTCATAATAGTCTAGTGGTGCTCAAATAAAAGCTTTGTCCTGACGCTCTTCTAACAGGCTCAAACGTTTTAAGAAATGTTAAATGTATTACAAATAGACGAGCAAGCCAAAAACTCACGAGAAGGCAAAATGGAATCAAGCCCAACAAGCTCAAACGTTTTAAGAAATGTTAAATGTATTACAAATAGACGAGCAAGCCAAAAAAACTCACGAGAAGACAAAATGGAATCAAACCCAAAAGGCAAGAGAGTAAACAATCATTGAAATCTACCCAATCACGAGACTGCAGCTTTTAAAAAAGTAGTACAGGAAACAATGGTTAAACTCTTACCCAATCATGTGAAAGCAAATGGAAAAAAGTAAAAAAGGTATAAATAGAAGATGTCATAGGCTAAGAAAGTTCTTGCCCTATCTCTAGCTGCTTGAGAGTCTTCAGAGCATCCACCCTCACCCACTCCTCGAGGTGTGAATTCATCTACTGCCCAATCTATGCCAAAATCTCCATATGCTCACCTCTAATGAAATGCCTAACAACGAGTACATCAAATCCTCCAAAAGATATAGCAGCAACTTTGAGTTCTCATTGACAACAATATACATGATCTAAAAGTGGACAAAGTGCAGAAATGCTCGTGTTGATTTAACCTAATGAAAAAAGAAGACAGTTCCACATGTGTCTCTACAAAATATCCTACGCATGCACAGTTGGAGAACGTCTTGAAATGAGGTGTCGCGATTACTGTTCCCAAGGGTGGTGCGCAACAGAAAGCACCCTCTTCTGCATATGGAGGGTGCCCTGCCTAGGTTCTTCTCTTACATGAAATCAGTACGTGAAAGCGAAGTTGCATACCGGACAAGAAAGTTTCCTCAGGAGTGAGGCTGGGAAGAACAATAGAAACTTGCCGGGCCACTTCGCTAAGTTGCGGCAGGACCAACGAGAACCCCCTGTGCAGTCCCCTCCCTGCGATCCTCCTCCTTGCCAACCGCTTCATCGGTTTTCCTGATCTTGATCTTGTATTTCGCCTCGAACTCTGCTAGCTCTTTCTTCTTCCGCTGGAGGGCTTCACTCAACCGACCGATGACTTCCTGGAGCCCCTCTTTATTCCGCACAACCGCGGGCAAGACTTCTCCGACGGTGCGTTCCACGAGCACGCCACCGATCATGCGAAAGCATTTACGGGAGGGATCGAGGGGCTGGATGGCAGAAATGACAAGGGAGTGCTCGCTCAATTCCATTTCGAGCTCAGTAATTTTGGAGTAAAACTGGTTGAGTTCTGATCGGAGCATGCTCCATCGACCTGCAACGGCCTGTTCGTTGGGAAGCTCAGAGTCTCCACCAGAATCAGTCATGGCAGCTCTTCCTCCAGCGTTCAAACGCAACAAATACACTCACACCCAAGAACGCCCAAGTCTTTGGAGCCCATTTGACCTGGAGCCCACGTAGACTCTCACTCGCCACATAGGCTGACGGGACTCCTTTCCCACTTGGAAAATGACGAGCGGACTGCCCCACAGGAAAAGTGGGGGGGGACTCCGTTCCCACTTGAAAAATCGCGAGCGGGCTGTCCGAATGCAAGGAAAGTGGGGGACGACTCCTTCCCGAGCCGGGCAGCCCACTACCACGAGGGAAAGTAGGGGAGGACTCCTTTCCCTTGGAAAATGGCGAGCGCGGCAAAGCCCACTGCCCGCAGAGAAAGTGGGGGAGGACTCCTTTCCCACTTGGAAAATGGCGAGCCGCTTGCAAGGAGTCCTTTCCCACTTTGGCCACTTTGGAAAATGGCTCACGGGCTAAACACAAATACATCAAGTCTTTAGAGCCAATATGACCTGGAGCCCACATAGCCACATAGCCACATCGTCGCACCCCGACAATGCAGGGAAAGTGGGGGAGGACTCCTTTCCCACTTGGAAAATGGCGAGCCGGCTGTGAGGAGTCCTTTCCCACTTCGACCCACCTGGAGCCCACATAGCCACATAGCCACATCATCGCGCCTCGACAACGCAGGGAAAGTGGGGGAGGACTCCTTTCCCACTTGGAAAATGGCAAGCCGGCTATGAGGAGTCCATTCCCACTTCGACCCACCAGGTGCCCACATAGCCACATAGCCACATCATCGCGCCTCGACAACGCAGGGAAAGTGGGGGAGGACTCCTTTCCCACTTTGAAAGCAAGACGATGTGGCTATGTGGCTATGTGGGCACCTGGTGGGAAAGGAGTCCTCCCCCACTTTCCCTGCGTTGTCAGGGCGCGACGAGGTGGTATGTGGCTATGTGGACTCCAGGTGGGTCGAAGTGGGAAAGGACTCCTCGCAGCTAGCTCGCCATTTTCCAAGTGGGAAAGGAGTCCTCCCCCACTTTCCCTATGTTGTCAGGGCGCAACGATGTGGCTATGTGGCTATGTGGGCTCCAAGTCATATTGGCTCTAAAGACTTGGCGTTCTTGGGGGGGGGTGTATTTGTGTTTAGCCGTGAGCAATTTTCCAAGTGGGAAAGAAGTCCTCCCCCACCTTTCCTTGGGGAGCTCCACATGTGCAATCAGGGCAGTTCGTGCAGGTATGTCCAGAGAAGGGGATTCCCATTACGAAGATTTTTGGATCCAAAGGTCACATTTAAATTCTCACAACCCATGCCTTTGATAGAGATGAAAAAACAATTCAACCTGTCAATGAGGGATGCCTAAGGAGATGGGTGGGCAGTGAGAGCGCACCAATCGCTCTAACATCTAAAATGGCAAAATCTTCTGAGCCAATCATACATTGATGTACTAAAGAGACTGAACCACCGGCCCTAGCACCCATCTTCCTTTCCACCTCTTTTTTCCCTAGCCGTGGTGGCAGGTGGTGCTAACTCGGACCTGAGGCCTGGCTCACAAAGCCCCGCAGCACTCAATCAACCATCTAATTAGACAAAAGCAGCTGAACTATACCATTCGACGAACACGTGCAGCCTCGACTAAGTGGAGAGACAGCTCATGGTAAAGACTTGGCACCACCGTCCTAATGCAAACCAATAAAAACAAGCAAACTTGTGCCAAAAATGTTCAATTGGGCGCGCTTCGCATAGGTTGCAGATGTTACTTCAAATGTGCTTTTCAAGCAAACAAGGTTGGACGTTGACTAGGTTGGGTTTTCATCAGTCATGCTAGCATTTGGAGGATTGACCATTGGATCAACCTCCTCTATATCCAAGAAAATGGTGGGCACTTCAACGTAGCCATAGACTTTGATGTGTTCACAACTTGGGCAGTCCCCCATCACATCATGGTGAACTTTCATGAAACTATCTCCTCACCCTATCAGCTTTGACGAGAGGCAGAGGTTGTGAGTCAGCCTTTGCCTGCAATAAAGGGGACTCTTTTGCACATCAAATGGTAGTGCTAGCAATTGAGTCTAAGCATTCCTAGGGTCTAACAACATGGGGGGAAAGAGTGAACAAAAGAATGAGAAAGCATCTTTTACGAAATTTCGTCTAGATGCTTCGAATCAATTTTTTCTTTAAAGTTTAAGCACCTTTCATAAAGACACACTACCTTTAAGCCAAGGAGGGAAAAAAGACTATGGGAAAACACATATCATGAATTCCCAGCCTTGTTAGTACTACCCTAATGGAAGCATTTGAGTTTCACTAAGTCATACTTAAAGATTCGTTCTAATAAGCTTTGGTTGGTTGCTTTTTGTCTTGCAACGCATGCACATATTTGCATTTCTTATGCACATTTTGTGTCTAGCTTTTGGATGTAGCCTCCCTTCAAGTCTTTTAGGGAACCAAATATGTAATTGCCTAGGCAGCGAAGTCAGCGCCTACTATATCATTGAGTTAGTTGGGAAGTCTAGTAGTTATTAAGGGGTGTAATAATGTTGTAATAGTCAATCTCTTTCTTAGAGTCTTTCTACATAGTTATTATGGTGGAGACACAACAATGGTAGAGATACCCCTTCTTGGTCCTTACACCTCTCAATTCATGGCCATTCTACATATTATGGTGGAGACACAATAATGGTAAAGATACCCCTTCTTGGTCCTTACACCTCTCTATTCTTGGACGTTCTGCCACTATTGTGGAATACTATCTCCCATATGTAGGCTTCACCAACCACGGCTAAACAATTGAAGCCATTCCTCTTAGATGCTTCAACCAAACATGTAAGGGGCATGCTCATCCCACCACTGCATTGGTTGATGCTCTTGTAGTTGCTCAACTCATTGAAATGAGCATCCAACCTATTTTCTCTTCTATCATCTTTATTAGTCTACACCAGCTATGCCTTCTTAATTAGCTGCTCAACAAATTATCCAAAAGAATTCTCCTTGTCAAAAGACTAACCCTACCTAATCAAGATTCTGAAGCACATCTAAGGTGCAACAATGATAAAATCTATGGACATGTCACCCCCCAAAAAAAAACCACAAGCCCGAGTGAATTTGGCAAATTCTTCAAGACATTAATCTATTTGTGTTGCCATATGCATGGTATTTGAGGGAGTGACACTTTAAACAGCATAGCCACTTTGCCAAAGCTAGCAGTCTTCTTCATCGGGACCATGACAAATCCTGATGTGATAATAGAGAGGGTGCAAGACACATCCAGCCACAAGTTCAATAATGATGTTTACAAGGTCAAGATCGAGATCCACGCTTCTCATGTAAATTATTTTGCACCTCTTTGTCTCCACCATTCGGCATTCAATGTGACTTTTATTTGCAAGGTGTATTGGATCACTTCCACAAGTGGATCCTCCTGTTCTATCAAATGAAAGTTTTGGCAATGTAATATGGCTTGAATTTATTGCCACAACAAGGGTTTCATGACATATTACATGAGAAACTAAAGGAAGGAGAAACATAAAACATTTCATATAGTAGTCAAGAGAGGCGATGTAGGTAGCATTTCTGCTGTGAATGGGATTTCTCATCCCTATACTGGACATTTGTGTTCTAGAGATGGCCTCTTCCATCCAATTAGTGACCTGTAAAGGTCCTTTTTACTGACAATGTCCAAAGCTTGCAAAGCAATTTTGTCATGATTACTTTCTCTAGTCACCATCAATTGTGAAAATTTTGGCTTTTTATGCATCTATAGTTGTCGCCTCATTCGGTACTATTCATGTTGATTGATACTCCTTGGTTCCCATTAAAAGCTTGGATTTCATACTTCAAAATCCTTGTGATGACAATTGATCACTATTCAGTCTTCTTGATCATAACAAGGGATTGTTCAAAGCTTGCTTCTCAAGATAATCTGGTTAGATTCTAGTTATGCTTTTGAAGTTTTAATTTACCTTAACATGTTCACTTATAATGTTGCTAGTGTATTGTTTGTAAACCCTCACAACATTGCCACACATTAAACTTATGGTCACCCTCACAACATTGCCACACATTAAACTTATGGTCACATCTTATAGGCTCCATGAAACTCCTAGAAATGGTAGTTCAATGGCCAAGTATTAATAATCATAGCTAAGAGGGTTGGGTGCTGTATAGCTGTAGTGCCCCTATCTATCGAGGTAGACCCTATGGATAGTCATCAGAGATGTCGTATCAGAATACTCAAAGATTTAAGAGACAGCCCTGCGGAATGGAAATACACAGTGCACACAGAGAACACAAAGACTACAAGAGGAAATCCCATCCACTGTGTGATCCGCAATGAATACATGAATGAATACAAAGGTTCAAAGATTACTATATGAACCTGCATAGATCGGTTCACAACCGCTAACTGACTGGCAGTTTCCATGCCCTACACCCATTTGGTATCCCCGCCTAAACCCTGCATGGGCATTAATGCCTTATCACATGGCACTCACAATGAACTGTGCGAATCCACAATGCTCAACTGACTCCTAATAGTCAAATGCAAGAAAAGCACATACAATCATTTCTGGCATAGCCAAGGTAGAGAACATGTGCACGAAGAACTAATCCCTAAGAATTCCTCAATACAACAATACATCTAGAACAATTTCTCAGCAAGTATCTTATGCTTTATTTCTTCGGGATCCTCACTGTCCGCACCAGAGGGTCACAAAGCCTTCATCGCATGGTTGTGGAACTGGGGCCACCCACCTCCCAAGTGCTTACTCCCTCAGCTCCACATAGTATACATTGTTGTTGGCGCTGTTCTGCTTCTCGTTCGTGATGTCGAATGATCCGCTCTTGGCACCGGGTCATTTCAATGTCCATTAGCCACCACTGCATTGGATGTAGATATGTGTAGTCCATGTTTCCCTATGCTCCCGCTCCATACACTCCAAGATCATTGCACCCTAGGGAAGATTGAGCTCGATGCACTCCTGATGAACGGGTGGATGCTGATACACCTACAAGAAGAGAGATTGGGGATTTGTCAATGGCACAAAAGGAGTGTGTTTCCTAGAGTAGTGCCAACTTAAAAACTTGTTTGTCTCACGCCACCAAGGTGGGCAAGGTGGCAGATGCAATGCCAAAGAGAGTGCACTAAGTCCAACCAAAAACACACCTGTCGTAAACCACACTGCAATTGTCGAATTAGATTAGTGTGCATAGCAACCATGTCTTCAAAAGTGCTGGTGAGGGTATGATATTGGGCCTCCCAAATCTTTGGATCTGCTACCACATGGCCTTTGCCTTTGTCCACTGCACACCCCCATTGTTGCCACCCAATCCCGTAGTCTAGTGCATGACCACACTTGTTATTGGGAGTGCTACAATTTGTTCGAAACTACCACCCGCATCACCTCACGCATCCAGTTCTTATTTCCCCACATCTGGGCAATGACAGGTCATCAGAACTATGGTGTGGCACCAACACTGAATGTGGTATACCCACTCCTAATTCACTTTCCACATGCAAGGTGCTCAGTAGGTCCTGTAATTGATCCATGTTGATTTACATTGTACGCAAAAATGTCCGTAGGTAATGTGCCCGCCTGTCTGAATTCTTTCGCGATAACGGCTCCACATCAATGCTCTAAATGTACTCCTCATGGTGCCATTGGGTGGCCTCTATTGTGCTACTTTTGCTTCACGTACTCTCTCCATTTGCATCATGCGGTCTACTTGAGTCCGCAACGTAGCAATCTCTTGTCAGAGCGTGGTGGCCTAAGTTTATAAGTCTACCATTTGCTATTGGGCATCTTGGTGAGCTAGCCATTGGTGTGCCATATCCATGATGAATTGTGCACAAGCCTCCAAGGCTATGATGATGTTTGTAGTAGACACCAAGGCAACACCATCATCGTGGTATCAACAGGTGTGAGAATAGCTGACACATTAGCACTCAAGCACATCACCTAGGAGAAGGTCATCGCAACCCTTTCCTCCATCGACATTGTCAGTGGTGTTATGCTTGGGCCGACACATTGTAAAATTATGTCCCTCCATTGCTGCCAACTAGTACCAAAAGGAGAAGAATACATTCCAACAAAAGATGTGGCTGTTAAGCTTCCCCTAGGTGCGGTCATCATTGTTGTCACCACAAATATAGAGGTTGCCACAATCATATTCACAGGTTTTGGTGGGGAGCTCACCCGAAATTCTCATGGAGGTCTAGATATTATAGGCAGAGCTGTCAATGCCTTCCTCCCTCCCTGCCCTCCTCCCTGCACCTCTTTTGTAGAAATAAGTTTAAATGATCTTCCCGCCTTCCTCCATGCACCTCTGTCGTTCCTGCCTTCCAACTTGTGCCTCTTTTGTGGGAACAAGTTTAAATAACCTTCCTCATGCCTTGAGGTGCCTCCTAACCATTTTTTCTCAAATAAAGCAATGAATTATTTGGGATTCCCTCTGCCTGAGAACATAGGCATGTATGCAATTGGGTCATGTTGAATGTCAAGTTTTGGTGGGGTATTTCATTCTATTGCTAGCATACATGTCTATGTATTGGGGTAAGCCTTCTGGAATCTCATCCTGTATGTGTTCCATTGTCAACTTTTACAGTTGTCAAGACTTTGCCTTGCGAGAGGATTATGAAGTACGAGGAATGTACTTCAATACTAGTTGACCTTTGTCGCCTTGACCCAATTGTGATAGTCAAGGTAATAGCTTGTCAATTTTATTCACAATGGATTGTCATATTGCTTGTAGCAGTAGAGCTTTAATTTAGTGCCACTTGACAAGTGATGATTGTATGTATTGATGAAGATTCCCTTATCTCATTTATCGTGATGTCGATGATGTCTTTTTTGAATATCTCCGATTTGGTGATGAAGTGCGAAACTTGGAGTAATACTTCAATTAAATTGCCCAAAAACCTATAGAAATGTTCCTTTGAATGGCCAAACTTGTTGGTGAAAATTACAAGCAATTCTGCTATGTTTTGTTGAAGTTATGCCGATTTTTTCTTTTAAAAATGAGCTCGAATTTTGTGCAATGTCTGATCCTAGAAATGATGTACAAAATTAGGTCAAAAATTTTGGAAAGAATTTGTGAAGCATGCTCTTTGAGTGTGTGAAAGATGGGCTCTGACTGGGTCGAGTTTGGGCTTCATTTGAGGAAGTTATGGTTAGTTAAGGTTAGGGTGGAATGAGGGTTTTTAGGTTGAGTGTGAAGAGAATTTATCCTTAAGATTATGTGTGAATATATCTTGGTCTCAAGAGAAGTGACCTTGGTTTGGTTAATCTAACTCGTTAAGGTCAATTTAGTTGGTTTGGATAATTGTAGTTAGATTTTGCTAACCCAAGGCTAGTTTAGTTGAATGTAGTTAGCTTTTTATAGGTTAGGTTAAAATAACTCTTGCTTAATTAGTTCGTCTTGGTTGAGTTAGTATTTGGGTTGGGTTAGATTAAGTTAGTGGTTAGGTTAGGGTTTACTATAGGTTAAGTTGAGTTAGTTTAGGGCTAGTTTGTTAGGGGAAGGGAGAAGACGACAACATTAGGGTGCAACGAGTGGCAGATTTCATCGATTTTGGGGGTGACAATGGCAACAAGGACAACACAGGGATAGGAGTGCAAAGGGGGTGTCAAGGGTACAAAGGGCCAATGAACAAGCAAATGAGCAATGGCATGGTGGTAGAGATAAGGCTAGCACGGTGGTGTGTGGAGGCAGGAGGAAGATGGAGGTGTGGACGGGGTTGGTTGGTTAGCGATAGGATGGAGGCGGTCGACATGCAACTGCCAGGAAAAGCAGGCTTGGCAGAGGCACACAAGAGTGCCATCGATGGCAGAGGCGAATGGGGAGAGTGGAGGATGAAGGCTATGCAGCCAGCAACCCTATGACATGGCAACAAATGTGGATAGCACAACGGCGGAGGTGTGTGCCTTGGGTGGCGCACAGTCGGGTTACGACGATGGCGCAGATTACGATGATGGTAGGGATTATGATGGTTGTAGAGATTGTGGTGCAGAGATGAGGATTACAATGGGGTAGCAGGGATTACGACACTACATGCCACTTGAAGGTCCACAATGCAGCGGTCGAATGCACATCACCTGACGTGAGAGCGCATAACACTCGACGCTGGTGCGATGCACGAGGTGCACAATGCTCGAAGGGCATCACATGACGCATGAAGCGCTTGCCTGAGCAGCACTCGAGGCTACGGAGGTGCACCGTGGCTCGAGGTCATGGATGCAATGCGACAATGCTCGAGGTCGTAGAGCATGCAAAGTTGGCACAGGGGGGCATGAGGCTGCAAAGGCGGCATAATAGTGCAACGACATGCAAGGCCATGCAATGCCTGAGGGTTGAGGCTCGGTGCCCAAGGACGGCGGAATGGGCGGGGAGGGGTGTGTGTGTGTGTGTGTGTGTGTGTGTGTGTGTGTGTGTGTGTGTGAGAGAGAGAGAGAGAGAGAGAGGAGAGGGGGTGGGGTGGGGTGGGGAGAGAGGAAAGAAGGCAGTGGTGGCAGAGAGAGTAAGGGGTGGGGAATGGAGGAGAGAGGATGGGGGTGTGTGGAAGAGAGAGGAAAGGGGGTGGGAATGGAAGAGGGGTGTTGAAGAAAGGAAGGGGGGTGTGGAAGAGAGAGGAAAGGGAGTGGAAATGGAAGAGGGGTGGTGGAGAGAGGAAGGGGGGTGATGGAATAAAAGGGGGTGGCTGACAAAAATTGGGTAGGAGGAGGGTTGACAAAAAATGAAAGAGGGGAGGGTATTGAGGGAATGGTAGAGTGTGCATCGAACAGAAAATGGGACTGGAGGGTTGAGCATAGAGGGTGACACAAAAAGGGTTGGTTGGGGGAATGGAGAGGGTGAGTAGAAGGTGGAGGGGATGGATGATGGAAAGAATGGTGTCGAAGGGAGGATGGATAGAAAAAGCGGTGGTGGAGGGGATGGAGAAGGTGAACAAAAAGTGGAGGGTGGAGGAGAGGAGGCAGACGGAAAAGTGGTGGTGGTGGAGATGGTGGACAGATTGTGGAGGATGGAAAGTGGAGGTGGACGGACAATATGAAGGCTTGATGGAACTTGGAGTTGGAAGTGGCTTGCAAAAGTGGGGAAAGAAATGAGGGGGGGGGTTCTTTTTATAGGATGTGAATTGTTTAGGGGGTTAATTGTAATTTGTTAATGTGCTTATGCAAGTTACCATTATTTAGGATGTAGTTTTGCACCAATTGGAAGCATTTTTGCACTCCTTTGCCTTGAGGGATGTGTCTTGGATGGTTTTTTAAACAGGTTTCTTTTTCACACATGCAAACACGTGCTTCGCTTGCTTCAGGTGCTAACCTCCCTAGCAGCAGTGCCAAAATGTTGTCACTATCTCTCACAAGTTTAGGTTCCAAGGTGTGGTCACCTATAGTCATGTCATTGCTCATTGTAGTATAGGTGTTTACAAGTGTAGCATAGGTCTTGGGTCGTATTTTGGAGAGAGGTGTAGCCTAAAGCATGGAAAGCAACTTTGGTACTTGCTTAGGTGCGAAAGAGGGCTTGATCACAATGATGGATGGAGTCCATGGGAGCTCAAGGGTTTAGAAAGGGTTGCAGGGTTGAGAAGGGGGATAAGGTTGAGAAAGCTAACTAGGAGTTCCACGGTTGAGAAAGGGTTGCAGGGTTTAGGAGGAGTCCAAGGTTGAGGAGTGGAGAGCTAGTCTCCGTCATGTGCTTTGGATAGTGTGGAATGAAAGTGTGTGACCGACTTATTGATGCAATCTACTATATGCCTATGCAAAATCATGTGAGTGCACATGACCTAATAAATAGGCAGGGACTAACTATATGCTTATTTTGTTGGGATTTCATAGGGCAGGTTGGAATTTCATAAGGTAGCTAGGAGTCAGTCATCACCTGTGAGTCTTAGGTTAAAATCAATTGGTCTACCTATATGTGCGAACACAAATATACGCCAATGAGTGTGCGTTAACAATCTAGTCCTAATTAAGGGAGATTTAGGATTCTCAAATCTTTTATTTTGTCGATGTTGGGTTGCGAGTCATCGTGGATGACTTGCAAGTTGTCATAGTTGCAATTGAATCTACTCGTCGATTTGAATTGCACTCCATCCAAACTTTCTAGGAGCACAATGCATATCTAAGAGCTTCGCTAGTTCATCATACATTATGGTGCCATATTTGGAATTTGTTTGATATGGTCCACATACCTTAGGGTGGGCACCATCCCTAATAGGTATGGTGTGTACGGCCACTTTTGGTGAAATTCCTTTCATCTTTGTAAGACCATGCTAGGCAACCTCGGTATTCCATCAAGAGTTCCTTGAGTTTTGTTTCTTCTTCTTGGGTGAGTTGTTTTACAATGAACACTAATTTGTCTTCCTCCCCTTCAAGGCGAGGTTGATTGTTCTACTTTTGGCTGGTCCCTCATATACTAGAGCCTCACCAACACTATCACTTTCTTGTACTTTCAACTCCTATTGTGGTCTTGGCATTGCTATGGGGGGGCCACTACCAATTGTATAGTTCTTGAAGTAATCTGGTACTTCTCAAATATCCACCTCTGATTGTTTGAATTGTTTGGATGTGTGGCATCATCACTGAGGGCCTTAGTATCACCATCAATCCTTTTAATACCTTGGGCTATTTCTTTTGCTATAGTGTTAGGATTGCTCTTCATTCTCACATGCGATTTGAATTTCTGAAACTTTTTATGTTGGGAATTGTGGGGCAACTTTTCCATTGGCAAAGTATTCCCAAGTAGTGGTTAATTTTGTTGTGCATGCTCCTTCAAGACCTTTTGGGTCCCATTCACGTTTAGGAGGCTTGGTTATTGGTGGTACTGGCTTGGTGAGGTACAGCTCCACAGTCCTTTGTTGCACTCTTTCAAACTCATTATAATGCTCAACCTTGGCTTTGCATCAATTCCCACCTTCGGCTTTCTTCTAGAATCCCCTGTTATTATGTAACTTTGGAGGTTTGACTTTGGGCAACTCAATAGCCATAAATCATTGTTGAAGACGGTCTACAAATTGAGCATTTTAGCTTCTATTTCAAGGTCCAATGGTCCATCAGAGGGATCACTGTCAATGATAGTATCCTTTGGATCACTATCCCATTCAAGGTTGGCCACAAACATTGGATCTGTAGGATCAATTGTACTTTCGTGCCTGAGGGGACATCCTACTTGCATGACTTTTGCAACAATTTTTGGGAGGACTAGATCTAATGCATGGCAATTGTCTATTGTTGCCAATTCTTGGATCCAATTGTTGATATTACTTTGTGTGTCACCTACCAAGACATTTTGTTGTGGGAGGGTTGATTTGCTGGATGCCATGGTAGAGGAGGTATCCAATGGTCTCGACACAATGGGTTTGCTTTCTCTTGTTTGCACATTGATTCTCACCCCACCATGTCATGATTTTGTATTGTGAATCAATCAGTAGCACTGATGCTTCTCGTAGCAAAGGGCATTTGAGTGAAACTTGATAGGAAGTCTTAGGGAGATCCAAGACTATGAACTTGAGGGAAAAGTATATCTCTACTACCTTTGTGGACACCCCACCCACTATGCCCAAGGGTTTTGTGCTTGAATCATCTACAAGGTGTATGTTAAAATGAGCTTTCTTCATTGTTGGGAGACCCCATGCATCATAGAGATCCTTTGATAGAACATTCACATCTGTACCACTATCCTCAATGGCTTGGATCTCATCATGTGCTTTATGGATCGAGGCATAGTGTATTGCTTATGTCATCTCACTCACCCAATCGGAATAGGATGTCTTCTATTTCTTCCATAGGTGGAGGGGGATTTGCTGATTCAACCCATCCCTTTAAACATGCCCAAAGGCTGGGACACTGTTGTAAGAGGATTCCAATGGAGACAGGGCAACTCAGGATGCGTGAGAGGGCTTCATCTTCTAGTTGGCATTGCGAAGCATTGTGCTATGGCCCTGGTTGATGGAACATAGGCTCAATTATGGAGTCCGAACTTGGTGGAGAAAAGTCAAGGATTGGATCTTGAGCTTGCTTATCAGTTTCAAATTGTGTTGTCGGGGGGGGGGGGGGGGGGAAGGGGTGGAGGTGGTGATGGAAAACTTGACGAAATTTGAAAGGGAGGGGGAGATCATCACCTACAATGCTCTACCAAATCTTTGTTGATGTAATGGGATTGTTGAGGGCGACAATGGACAGTGGGTGGATATCTAGGTCATTGCAGTAGGGAGAAGGGCTTGAAGAAAACTCGATGATGAGGATGGGACTAGGATGGCATTCAATGGAGGGAGGAGTGTCTTCTATGGGGCTTTGAATTTAGAAGAAGATGGAGGCTAGATGTGAGAAAGAATAATGAGGGGGTGGAGATGGTTTTTGTAGGAATGGAGGGGTTTAGGGTTAGGGTTAAACCCTAGAACATTCCCGTACCCATTACTTTACATGGTTATCTCGGATTGTTGTTTTGTTAAAAGAAGAAATGTTCAAAATTTTTAGCTCTACATATTGGTGTCTATTAGATGGCCTAATATTGTTTTTAAGTGTTGTTTTTAAGAAATAGAAATTTTCTTAATCTAGTAACTAAAGGTTTTTGCTCTTGGCCCTTAATTGATATGTTCATGATAGTTCATGGTGGTTTTTTTTCACATATACTTGCATTTGCCTACTTTTAATTGAAGACACTAGTCTCCCCGACAATGACGTCGAATGTTGGCCCTATCCCATGGCTTTCACAGGATGAGCAGGGTGTGTAGGGTTCTGAGGCTTTTAATCACCTACAGATATATCGATGTCGTTGTTTGTAGTATAAGTGTAGCTTAGGACCTCGGGTCATATTTCACTGAGAGACGTAGGCTCAAGTGTAGGAAACAAACATCACACATGATTGTGTGAAAGAAACATTCATCAACATGTTTGGGGTAATGAAGGCTTTCACCTTGATTGGGGGATTTAAGGTTTAGAAATAGTTTTAAGGTTCAAAAGGAGGTTTAAGGTTGAGAAGAATTTTCAGGGCTCAAAAGGGGTTCACGTTTAGAAGGAGGTTCCAAGGTTTAGGGGAGGTTCAAGGTTAGCTTCCTTCAAAACCCCCATGAACTCCAAGAAATATTTGAAACACCCCTGAACTCCAAGAAATCTTCTATTCCATCAAACAGCCAGGGAGCAATGGCAAGGGAGCAATAGTGCCACAAACCTACCTCTAAAATAGAGTTGGACCCACAAGAACCTATTACTCACCCATCAAAGGAAAAAATCATTACAAAAAGCTCACAGGCAACCCCTTTATACACAAATTCTCATGTTGAAAGGGAAAACGCCATCAATGAGAGAGAGAGAGAGAGAGAGAGAGAGAGAGAGAGAGAGAGAGAGAGAGAGAGAGAGACATCATAGAGAGAGGGCTTGTGTAGAGAGAGAGAGAGATCATAGAGAGAGGGGTTATGTAGAAAGAGAGAGAGAGAGAGAGAGAGAGAAAAGAGAGAGGGAGAGAGAGAGAGAGAGAGAGAGAGAGAGAGAGAGAGAGAGAGATCATAGAGAGACGGGTTATGTTGAGAGAGAGAGAGAGAGAGGGGGGGGTATGCATACACACACACACACACACACACACACACACACAGAGGGGTTATGCTGAGAGAGAGAGAGAGAGAGAGAGAGAGAGAGAGACGTCATAAAGAGAGGGGTTATGCGCACGCACACACACACACACACACACACACACACACACACACAGAGAACGGTCACAAGTGGAATAGGTGGAACAAAATGTGGAGGGTGCCAAAAAAAACTCGCTTCAAAACTGGCTCGAAAAACTTGCTTCTTGCCCATCCCAGATAGATATCTAAATAGATAGATAGATAGATATACCTTTGTACGACTAGAATAAGCCCAATCATACAAATTTAGAGTTTTTGTTGTTCTAAAGACCAAAAACCTACACAAAAAATGAAAGAGAAGAAAAGGAAGAAAGAGGTAAACAAAAACTTTTATGAAAAACAAAAGGAAGACATACTTAGCAAGCAAAGCAACACTTATGTCGTCATCAGTGCCCAAGCATACGCAGCTATACTAGGTTTCTAAAGACCCGTGGAGTCTCTTGGGCAAGCCTAGTGCTTACTAAAATACGTGAAATAAACAAAAGAGAAAGAAAACAAGAAATAAAGAAGAAGGTGACTAAGCAAAAATAAACAAGCAAGTCAAGAAACAAAATCTTCCGAAAATTTGGAATTCTCTCTCTCTCTCTCTCTCTCGTCCTATGTGCCAAGATCGTTTTGATATGGTGACCAATTATTATCCTCTCCCATGTCACCATTGGTTTCACCTGGCTTGCCTTGTAAATACTTTAAAGGTTAGGAGTTCATGTCCAACCGGTAATGCTCCTCTGGTCCGACAATTGTATGAAGGTCTTAACATCGGAGAAACAGTTTAATCTGATCCTCAGTTGTGCAAAATCTGACCTAATGGAACTCCTGTCCAAGTTAAATATGTCATTGCACTTTGGACCTATCTTATAATGACATATATAAATTTTTAAAATAGATTTTGGAGATGTCTTGAGAAATTATAAACAATTCCCATGTTGTATTGTGTATTTGCAAATTTTGAGCTTGCTTTGTGTTGTTTTTATAGAATTGAGTTTTGAGTGTTGTGTTTTATATGTTACATGTCTTAGGAACGTGTCACATGCTATTTTAATAATTGAGTTTTGCAAATCAGTATTCTTTAGATGCTTTTCGACTGCCAACATGCTAGTGATTTTACTTTCCATCCTAGCTACCCTCATAGCAATCATCTTATTGTGCAGCCTTTTCACTCTTTTGCTGAACAATTGCCAACGGTGCAATCGTTCATGTGGACTGACGAATTGACACGGAGCACTACGCAATGATGAATTTTTTGGTTCTTTGTCTTCAGATGGGATTGCTTTTTGCTAATTAGCCATATCGTTTTTAATCGTAATTGTTGCTAAATGGGCAACCCTTGTATTTTTTTGGCCACATCCAATGTCCTTATAATTTTTACAAAATGAGCATCCCCTATACATTGATCCTATCCAACGTGGCTCACCATGTATATGTTGCCCATATTCAACATGGCTCACCATGTATACTTTCCCCATCAGCATGGGTACTTAAATTACACTTTGATGTTGTTTTACAAATTTTTTGAGTAGTTGCAAAATTGTCATGCACACATAACACATGAAATTATCCCTTCATAAAGTTATAAATCTTTCCCTTACACTTTCATGAGGTAGTCATCTCTTGTGTGCGTCTCTTTTCTTCATCGTCTTATGCCATCAGCTAGTAGCAAAAGTGTGTTGGGAAAGATTTATATAACTTCATTAGTGGCTAGCACACAACAAAATGAATATTGCAACTCTCCACCACATGTTATTGCATTTTAAATTAATTTCAACATTAAACGATGATTAAAAAAAGAACGATGAATTCCAATATCTCATTTGCATTTGAAATGGGTTGCTCCATTAAAGGATGATGTAAAAGAACAATGAATTGCAACATCTCATTTGCATTTTAAATGAACTGCATCACTAAACGATGATTTTAAAAACTGATGAATTGCCAAAAAGAACGTGCTCATCCATTTGCAGACTCGATATGTGCAAGCAACGATGTAGAAGACATGTACATCACAACACCACCTCTTCTTCCAAGTCACTAGAATTCGGTTCAGGATGTGTAAGTATAGGATTATGCAAGGGACTTGGGAGATCTGTGTGTATCCACTTTGGCATGTCTCCATCACTGCACACCCCTTTTACATTGTCCATCACTCTAACATTTGCATAGAGGTGTACAAGTCTCTTTGATCTCTATGATGTCACGCAGTTTCTTGTGGCAGAATGCTTAAACTTGTAGTTACTCCAATTTCGTTCACTAGAGGAGTTGCTACAAGGTTGTGACAATACCTTCATGGCTAAGGCTCAGATGAGGCGTGGATGCTCCACACTCTTCCCACCATCTCCATGCTGGTATATCTTTTGTTAATTCTTCTATTTTGGAATAGGCAAACAACCCTTCTCTATTTCAAAAAGTAGAGAATTCCTTAACAGCAGAGGCATACTCATTCCTATCCTCATAGAAAGATACAAGAAGATCATGCCATGACTGCATAATTTGTACACCTGTCTCTGTATGATATTCCCACCAGTGAGGATCTAATATATGACCGGCATAGTGAAGAGATTCGTGGGCTTCGTTACATCATTTTTGCACCATCTTTTGCAATTCAAGTTGTAACCACATTCGCCAAGCCTTGCATCTTCCTTAAAAACATCCCTCTCGGTAGTCCACCAAGCCATATAAGCACTTCCAATGCTTAGCCCTTTCACATCCAACCTGCGGATTGCAAAATAGATAGGCTTCATTGCTTCCACTGCATCAGATATACTCTTCCAAAGCGCAAAATTGTTAGAAAGCATCTATATTTGGTGAATTTTGCATGGGTAGCACTCGAGCGTGGCTCTGCTATCCACTCTGTAGCCTCTGCACTGAACAACATTTACGTTACAAGCCCCTGCAACTTTAGCAGGCACTCCATAATTATATATTTTGTGCCGAAACGCATTTCACCTGGCTTCAAAAGTCGCAAGCTAGTGATTTCTGAATATACCAAGTAATCACTCGTGGTTGAGGAAGTGTAGCACCACTTTTCAATCCTCATCCATAGCGCTGGCTTTATAGAACTGTCTTAGGTGTTTTGTACCAATCCTCTAGGACAAAGTCAAGGTAGTGGCATGAGCATGGTGAGGCCCAAATATGCCACTATCTATGATTTATTATTTTTCCAGCCTTTTGATAAATGACATTTTCAGGGCCAATATCTTCAATACATCTCCTTAGCTACTCGGCAATAAATTTGTCGGCACCAATCGTATCAATCGATTGATGGAAGGCCTCCCCTTTGAATGTCACAACCATGACATTGATCAAGGGCCTCTTGCTAATGTTCTTCCATCCTTTGATTATGATGGTGCAAGACGTATTCTCAATGCCATCGTAAACAACTTGTGCATCTCCTCTTTCATCCTCTTGTAGTAGGCATCCAACATGCTATTATGGACGGCATCATAACTAGGCCTTGTGAAACCCATGCGAGAGAGGCCATGGCTTTTTTCCAATGTAGGCTTTGAACCATGCTCAACGGATAGCCTATGTGACAGATAGCTTTAAACACATCTTGTTGTGCCTTCTTGATGTGTTGTTCTTTGAAGGAAGCTTCCAAGGATTGTTGTTGCACACATGCATGCGCATTCAAATAAGGGACATTATTGCATTGCCCCTTTTCCATATAGACATTTGAGTAAATTGTCAATTGTGCCAGGGACTTTGTGCCACTACTATGCGCCGTTGCACTTTGTGAGCAACTTTCCATAGTTGCTGATTGCTCACCCAGGGATCCAAGACTGCCGACCCTTCTTTCTTCTATTATAAGTTGGGACTGGTGGCGTGCAACTATAACTTCCACAATCGTGTCTACGGTTGTTGATGTTTCATCTCCCAAACAGCTACCACACTTTCCACTCCCAGCCCTCTGCATTTCCTGATCTATCTTTCAGGATCGCTTAGGAAGTGTTTACACATTCTAGTACCTGAACCTATTTACAATTTATGGCAGATGTTACATCTCCATTGTGTGGCATTCAGAAGTGTAATATAATCACATGCCTTTGTAGGGTTACACCCTTGTTTCTTTGGGACCATGTTGTTTTCTATATGCACATTCAACAATTCAATAATGTGCAAAGGTTTCTATTATTTGTTGCACAATACGTTCCGATATTGCATCAAAATTTACTTCTCAATAAGTCTTGCAGCAAAATTTGTTTCTCAATAAGTTTTCTCGCTTGTTTGAATTTATTTGACAACACATCTTGCATCGAAACAATACTCGACATTATTCTAACAACATTCTGTAAGTGCGCTGGACCTTGAGAAACAGCAACCATCCAATCGTCTTGTCCCCTCTCGACATAATTGGATGGTTATAGATGTGCTAATCTATGTATGGAAATAGGCGTGGGATGGCGAGCTTCCTTTTCTCACGTCTCGCTCTCTCCCAAGTAAGCATCTGTCTGCACTATGATCACATCATGCTCTATGCATGAAAGTCAGTATTTCACACACACTATTGTAGTAGTAGCTAGCAAAACTTACATCTACATGACACCTCTCTCACACACAATGACTACTTTCCAACTTATGACACAAGTTTCAAAGATTTGAAACTATTTTGTCATATTCTAAATAGTTTAAAATATCTAGACCTTTTCACATATCACCAAACAAGGCATGTATGAAATTAGCAATTGATTTGCAAATCCCATACTCTGAATCATTGTCACATTACATTGGCATAGTTGCACATGTTAAACTATCACTCATTAACAACTTCAAGATTTGCATGGGGTATATTACTCTCTGCATGGTTAACACCTCGTAGGATGGCAGCAACAAATTTGACACCTGGTCCCTCACATCTATTTCTTTGCATTTTCTTCATCGCCCATCAAATGTTTTCTTATCCTTAAGGCAGATCCTATGAATGCCCACCTCTATTATTCTGCTTAATTGCACAATTGTCGCATCTCCAGTGCCTAATTCTCACACATTTGCCCAAAAAAAAAATCCCACACCTACAACACTATCCACGTAGAATCTTGCATCGCCATAGCCACTGCCCGACCTCTTCGTCACTAGATTACAAGAGCTCACGGCAAAGAAAGTCCCACTACATGTCCTGTAACAACACTTTGTTGTATACCAATCTTCTCTCATACATATCTCCTCCTCTACTCCCCATTTCTTTTGATAAGTTCATCCCAAGAAAAGAAAATTTGCTTCCTGCTCGAAATACTACACACAAAAAGTACACTTTGGTTTCTTCTTCCATGCTTTTGCCCTATGCACCATGCCATGCTTCATTTTGTGATTCGCCAAAATTCACCTAGTGAGAGGATTAAAACATACATGTATTAGATTAACTTGGCTTTTGCTCTATGGAGCTTGATTTTGTGATTTTCCAAATTCATCTAGTTGGATCACATTGACTTAGCATTCCTATGTCACCCTACCCAACACAAACATGTCATGACTTCATCCCTTTTCCAATCTCTCACTAGAGCATAATTGACTCCATTTTTTCCATCACCATCTCTCTCCCCAAAGGTCTCTATTTTTGTGCCAATTCATCATTCACAAGTACAAAAATATATGTGAATAACCTTCTTGTGCTCCTTCGAGCTGATAGTCATGGAAATGAAAATTTTAATGTATATAAGTGTGGCCATTACTTTTACAATCCTTGTGTATGCCACAACATCAAAACGCATCTTTCTCACACATGCGAGTACACAATGCATACATACCCACCCATAAACACATACATACTTTTTTTTTGGGAATATTTGACCATGTGGCAAATCTTAGCCATGTTAACTATTTGAAAATTCCTGAATCCTATAATATAGTATGTGACACTCTCTTCTAGTTACATTCCTCAAGCTTCCAATGTTATGATATAATTACAATCAATGAGAGAGAGAGAGAGAGAGAGAGAGAGAGAGAGATGCCATCTAGAAGGGATCATATTATAATAATCAAGCATACAACATGGCCCCATCATTAATAAGGAGTTCTTTTTTAAGTAAGGGGATGTACATGCCCTTACACTCATGAGGGGATTTAAAGGAATTAGAAAATGCTTCTTTTCATAACATATATAGAGGAGATTTAAATTCAACCATAAAGCATGTATACATATGTAAGGGGTTAAGAAAATGTTTTTAAAAATTAAAATTAAAATATAAATGTATTTTATATACATACTTGCTCACATGTACTATGTGGCCTTCGAGTGCCCTCCCATCCTTGGTTGGGGATGCCATAATAGATTTATTCAAAAATAGCAAGACTTGCAAGAATACCGGGCATATACCCCACCTAAATATCTTTAGGCTAGTTTGTGTCTCAGAAGTAAGGCTTACAAATGGTAGAGGAGCATTAGAATAAGCCCTCTTGAAAATTTCTACCTAACAATGATCTTCAGCGACAGTGGGACATAAAATATATAGAGGAGATATAAATTCAACCATAAAACATGTATACATATGTAAGGGGTTAAGAAAATGTTTGTAAAAATTAAAATTAAAATATGAATGTATTTTATATACATACTTGCTCACATGTACTATGTGGCCTTCGAGTGCCCTCCCACCCCTGGTTGGGGATGCCATAATAGATTTATTCAAAAATAGCAAGACTTGCAAGAATACCGGGAGAATATCCCACCTAAATATCTTTAGGCTAGTTTGTGTCTCAGAAGTAAGGCTTAGAAATGGTAGAGGAGCATTAGAATAAGCCCTCTTAAAAATTTATACCTAACAATGATCTTCAACGACTGTGGGACATAAAATATATAGAGGAGATTTAAATTCAACCATAAAACATGTATACATATGTAAGGGGTTAAGAAAATGTTTGTAAAAATTAAAATTAAAATATAAATGTATTTTATATACATACTTACTCACATGTACTATGTGGCCTTCGAGTGCCCTCCCACCCCTGGTTGGGGATGCCGTAATAGATTTATTCAAAAATAGCAAGACCTATAGGAATACCGGGAGAATACCCCACCTAAATATCTTTAGGCTAGTTTGTGTCTCAGAAGTAAGGCGTAGAAATGGTAGAGGATCGTTAGAATAAGCCCTCTTGAAAATTTCTACCTAACAATGATCTTCAGCGACTGTGGGAAGCAAGTATCACTACATAATAAGGTTGTGCTCAAACTTAATTATATACATGAATTTAACAAGGGGCTTAGTGAGAGGTTTCAAAGAAGATTATGGATTCGTATTAAGAATAAATTCCCCTAAGACTTTGGATGAGGCCCTCAAGCATGCCTAGATATGTGATGATACCATAGTTAAACCAACAGGTGTTATACAAAGGTTTTACACCCAAATTCATGTTTATACCAACATCAATTGGGTTCCCCATGGCAAAAAGGAAATACCATTCAAAATTGACTTCTTAGCAATAGCCTAAGAAATTAAAAGGTGAGGGAAAATCATTCCTGAGTCGTGAAGACTTTGAGAAAGAAAAACAAGATAAATTATGTTTTTGGTGTATTAATAAGGACCATTGCACTTGGAACTATATACAAAGCCAAAAGTGGAGACAAATACTAATAAATCCCAACAAAAGCAAAAACATGCTTATCATGAGCAAAAGCAAAAGAAAAATTACAACAATTCTGCACTAAGAAATATAGAGAAGTGGATGTTTATCATGAGACAAGTACCCATGTTGCTATCATAAGCAATGTGGAAGCCCACATTTGGAACTCATGATTTAGTCAAGATGCATGGAAATAAAAGAGGTCACAAGATACATGTAAATAGTAATGACAATGCAACCCATATTTTTTGAACCACTCATTATTTCAAAAAAATGAAATTTCAAGGAAGTCTAAGAACATGTAACTATGTGGTCTTTATGTGAAAGGGAAAGAAGAGTAAAGTTTGGGCTCAGTTCGAGATGCCATGGTATATGATGTAGAGTTAGAAATCCTAGAATTGCTTGTCATTAGCAATGCAAAAGCCCACATTTGGATCTCATGATTTAGTGAGGATGCATGGAAATATAAGAGGGCACAAGGAAGTTATGATAGGTAATGACAACGTAACCCATAATTTTGTTAGTTTAGAAAATAAAATTACAAGGAAGTCTATGATCACAAAAATCTCATCTTTATATCAAAGGGCAACAACAATAAAGTTCGAGACACCATGGTATATGGTGTAGAGCTGGAAATCCAAGGACACGGATGCCCTAAATTTCCAAATTGTAGGATAGATGTCATCGCTGGAGGGAAATGCCTCTATAGATTGGGACATATTCTTAGATGCAGTGAAACCGGTTTTGCAACGAGATGAATACGAGACGGAACGTTTCATTTTCTACAAAAAATTTTAAACTTTCCCTGTATGATTTCTTGCTTATCCTTCATGAATTTAAGGATGCCTTTTCTGATGATTTGCTTGGTCATTTGCTTGATAATATGCTATTTGAGCAAGATGTAGATCATATTATAAATATCATTCCTAGATCCAAGATCATATTATAAATATCATTCCTAGATCCATGCCTATTTGTAAGGCCCTTTAAGGGCTTAGCAAAAGTGAAGAAGAGGAAACAACTAATTGAACATCTTAGGAAAGAAAATATTCAACATAATTCTCCATGGGCATCACGAGTCTTATTGTTGAAGAAAAACGATGGTATTAAGGGCCTATGCATGGATTATGGAGTACTAAATAAAATAGAACAAAAGAATAAATGGTCAATGTCTTGCATTGATGAGCTCGTTAACCAATTGCAAGGAGCAAAATAGATTACAAAAGTAAACTTAAGGTTATGATATCATCAAGTATGCATTGCTACAGAGAGGACTGCCCAAAACAACAATTAGAACTTGATATGAGCATTATGAATTAAAGTAATACCATTTGGTTTGAACAATTATGAACAATTTGGTTTGAACAATTAAAGTAATACCATCTAGCTACGTTCTCGACACTTTGCAATACTATCTTCAGACCTTATCTGAGGAAATTTTTACAGTAAAACTAAAAAGAAGCATCTTAAACACAGGAAATATGTTGTTCCAATTGCTTACAGAATGTTCTCTTTTTGCACAGAAATTCAAGTGTGATTTTTTATCAAGAAAAGAGAAGTATTGAGGATATAGAACTGAGAGCCAAGAACATGAATAAGAAAGAGAAAACGTTATTAGGAAGCTGCAGCACAACCAAGCTGCAAATGGAGAAGAAATGAATGTATTGTACAAGGATAACACATGGAAATTATGTGATTTATCTGATAAGAAAATGCCCTGCAAAACATATGGGCTTACGAATCCAAATGTAGTACTGATGGATACAAAGGTGACATGTTGCAAAAGGATTTGCTTGTCCTAGAATGCAAGCGCTGTACTCTTAACAAGGTAGATGCATAGAAAGTAGCCAAGTATTACATCACGAGGCAGGTTATAGGAGGGTTGCAGAATTGTCTAGATGTTTGATTTCTCAGAAGCTCAAAATTGTTGCAAAATCATTTTGAAAATTAAAGGCTCCTAAAACAAAAGCTGACCAGGAGGATCTCTGACTGAAGTTGTCTGAAATTGCTTGCACAACTGAGGTCTTGCTACATAGCCAATGTACAGCATATCTACACTTGATCCCTTGCTGCAAAGCATTATTCTGGTTGCAGCAAAAAATTCTCCTCATTTGCATTCATTCATTCTTTGAATTTGTGTTTCTCTCTCTCTCTCTCTCTCTCTCTCTCTCCCTCTCACACACACACACACACACACATGCCGCACAGGTGCCATTGTTCACACAACCCAGCTTACAATTCAAGCAGGTCCCCTCTCTATCTATCTACATCTCTCTCACTCAATCTCTTGCCAACTTTAAGAAGGTTGATGGTTTGCTCCGCAGCCAGCCCAGCTCAAAATCCAGGCATGACTCTCTCTCTCTCTCTCTCTCTCTCTCCACACACACACACACACACATACACACTAATGTCGTAGCTTTGATCCACAGCACAGCTTACATTCAAAGCAAAATCTCATTGACTTTTTAGTTGGGTACCACTTCTACTTCCGGATGATAACATAGCATCTCTTTCCACACCAACTCCCTTAATGCATCCTCTTTGAGGTCTTCATCTTCAAAATCAATGTCAAAGGGCTTAGATGCAGTAGGTTCCAAGCTGGCATCGTGCAACAATGCAAGGTATGGATGCTGGAGGGCTTCAGCGACAGTGATACGCTTGGCTGGGTCAAAGACCAGCATCCTATCAATAAGACTGATAGCAAGGGGGTTGGCTTGAGGGTAGAGCTTGGCAAGGCAAGTGCGGGGAATGGGGGGTTGGGAACGAAGGAAGGATCGGGCCTTCTGGCTTTGAATGAACTGCAGGTCATCTTCTTGAGGAGAACCCATAGTGTTGATGATGAGTTTTAGCTGATGAAGGTAATCTTTGCCAGGGAAGATGGGTTTGCGTCCCAAGAGCTCTGCAAAGATGCATCCCACAGACCAAACGTCTATGGCACTCGTGTACTCCTCACATGAGAGGAGAAGCTCAGGAGCTCTGTACCATCTGGTGACCACATACTCTGTCATGAATTGCCCCTTCTCACTTCCTGTCCTTGCTAAGCCGAAATCGCATATCTTGAGGTCACAGCTTGCGTTGAGCAGCAAATTACTGGGCTTCAAATCCCTATGAAGAACGTTTGCTGAGTGCACATACTTCAAACCACGCAGAAGCTGCAGAGAAATCATCGACATTGCAAGAAATTCTTGAGAAATTAGAGCCACAATCCAACAAGGTGCAACGAAGAAGCTGTGCAGGACAATCGTCAACCTTCCGAATAATTGTTGAGACTGAAAGCAGCAAACCCTCAACAATCATCAACGTTGCGAAAAAATATTTAGAAACCAGAGGACAGAGTAGCAATGCAGCCAAAACCCCCAGGCATTACAAATTCTTTGAACAAGCTCCAACGCACATCAATATTGCATGAAAAACCAGAGCATCAAGAAGGTGCAATGCATCAATAATCATAGACATTGCCAAAATTATTGACAGATGAGAACAGCAAACACTTGGCAAGACGGAAGGTTGCACAATGTGTATTTAACTTGCCGTTACCTGGTAGATGAAGTACTGACAATGGTCGTCCGTGAGAGGCTGAGAGGACCGGATGATCTGATGCAAATCGGTGTCCATCAGCTCGTAGACGATGTATACATCGTTGAAACCGTATCTGTCCACAGGCTTCATGATGTCCTTCACAGCGATGATGTTCTCGTGACGTAGATGTCGGAGGAGCCTCATTTCTCGCAGCGTCCTACGCGCATCAGTGGTGTTGTCAAAAGCATTGGCGATCTTTTTGATAGCGACTCTCTCTCCGCTCTCTGAATTGCAAGCGGAGCAGACGATGCCATAGGCCCCTTTGCCGATGGGCTTGATGGGGGCATATTTGGTGTCGATTTGGAAGACAGTGCGCCAGATCATGTAGTGGTGTTTGCCGGGCGGGCAAACACCATTGGGAGGATCGATTTTGGAGGCCATTCGCAGACAGCAAGACCATGAGCGAGACGATTTTCAGCCGATTTGCAAGAAAAGATGGTTCTTCTTGCGGAGAATTTCTCTACTTCCACCTTGCCGTGAGGTCGATCTTCATCGCCATGCTCCATGCAACAGCAATCGTCCCAAGCAGACCATCATCAAGCGATGCGAAAACCCACAACTTTGCAGGAATCATGGCCTAGAAGCAACCTGCAAAACTGGAATTTCAGCAAGCGATCACCATGACAACACGCTGTTCTCCGCTAAAACAATGCAACAAATCGTGCAAAAACCTTCATTCTAGCCCAAAAAAAGACGAGTTCGCACGCTATTCGATACCCACTCGAACCTTATTCAGACAGAACGATTCAACAATCGCAGGCGACGAGCTAAAAATGGTGCCCCAGCAACGGCAACACATCGTATCAAGCAACTCCAGACCTTGATTCGCAAACTACCTACTCGTAAAGAGAAATTCGACAGAACAAATTCGCAAAAAATGCTCATTCAACGGCAACATAGCGTATCAAGCAACTCCTTGATTCCCAAACGACCTACTGCAAAAGACAAATTCGCAATTCATTCCAGCCACAGCACGCTACCCACTAATCAAAACCGCAAATTCAAGTCACAGCAGCGTTCAATTTAGCCACAAACACAGAAAGTGCACATACCCAAAACCGCAAAGCGCAAGCTTGTAGCATCGATTGCAGGAACCTTAACGCTGAAGGTCAGCAGCCCCAAAATCCAATCTCGTTCATATCAACGTCCGCAGCACTGCAGAAATTCTGAGTTTAGAACCAACCCTCAATCGCAATCACCTGCGCGCTTGCCCATGCGCTGCCCCTTAGATTTCGGTCGCCCCCACTTGCAACCGTGCCGCCAACAAAATCGCAATCACATCAGATATTTAACCCCCCCAAATCTCTCCCTCCACATGATCATCGCCAGCATCATCAGCCTCGCGCAACAAGATTGGCCTATCCTCATCGTCATGATCATGATCGTCATCATGCTAGGACCGCGACGCAGCGGCAAGAGCTTTCGATCAACTTGCAAAACCCAAATAAAATCTCGATCGCATCACATGAAGGATCTCCATCCATTCTCGTCCTCCTCATCCTGCTGCAAGAAGATTGCAGAATGATAATGATGAAAGGCATCGTCATGATGTTATGCGGATCTTGCAGGAAATTTACTCACGATTATTCACAACGGTCTGCATCCTCTCGCTTCTTGGATGCATCATTCTTTGTTTTCGTAGCCGGCCATGAGAGAATGAGAGAGAGAGAGAGAGAGAGAGAGAGACCTCAACTCTCCAAACGATTTGTCACCCTTCTCGATCTCCTTTTTATGTTGTTTTTCATTTAGAAAGGCCCCCTCCTAGGCCCCCTCCTACCATGGCTTATACTAATGACGTTCAAAATTATGAACAAATTATGAGAGAGAGAGAGAGAGACGTGGTGAGGTGGAGCAATAGCTCATATGGTAGTGTCCCCTACCTTCCACAACGGCTCCCCTCTTTCGAATCGTGCTCAATTGAGCGTAGGTCCAAGGAGTGTGCTTCTTAACAGGACCATTGGTGGGTGCTCAAAAGGTAGGGTGTCTCCTTTCCACTTTGATAAGACCATTGGTGGGTGCATGCAAAATAGAAGTTTATTATTATTATTTTTTAAACTCGTCTAATGGGGGATGTGTGTGTGTGTGGGGGGGGGGGGGGAGAGTGACTTTCACTTAAAAAAAGTGTGTGTCCCTCTAATGGTGAAGTGTAGTGGCAACTCATATGGTACGTCATTTGCTTACCAAAGCGGTTGCTCTCATCTCAATCTTGTTGAGTTAGGTAGTGAGCGCCTCAATAGGACCATGGCTGGGTGCATGGAAAAAATTATATATATATATATATATATATATAACCTCCTCTAATGCTTCTCACCTATTTCCTCCATTAGTTTGTTGATCTATATTTCCCTTAATATTAACAAATTAAAACTTAAGCTAAGGAGAAAGATAATTGACGATCCCTTACTTCTCAATAGACTTCACTCACAAGGCCTTACCACGAGGCTACATGAATAATTATTTATTTTTAACAATACATGAAGATATTGTAAAAGAAGTAGAGTATCATAGTGATCAATTCTCACCCTCATAAAATAAGCAGGGAGGGGGGCACTCTCCTCATAAATGGAGGGATGTCCTCATTACCTTCACCCACCCCTTTTCTTCTACTTAATACATTTTTGAATTCTTTTCTATTGGGGGGCCTATTTGTCAAGGTAATTAGTAGGAAAAAACATAGTCTTCACTATAATCAACCATGAGCAAAATGGTTGTAGAAGTCCGTGGGACTTATGTGTATAACAACCCAACCTCTGATCCATAAATTGATGTCCAACTCCCTCAATTAGATCCTAGACCAGACATAGGTGCAGAAGGGCAAATCACATCCCAACCTATTCAACACATAGACTTGGTTTTCATACACCATTGGCATAATTTTGTGATCCTTATCTTCATGCACCTTGACCCGAGAAGCTTGTACTTTTAGTTAGCATCTTGCCGAGTGTTAATTCCTTATGCTTCTCTCTATAGGGCACTCTACATCCCCCTCTACCATTTATTGCTATACTCAATGATTAACCCCACGCAATTAACAACCTAGCCAAAACATATCCCTACCAAATGTCAATTCCTTATACTTGTCCCCATAGGGCACTCTATGTCCCAATGATTACCTCAAGGCACTTAACAACCTAGCCAATACATATCCATGCCAAATGTCAATTCCTTATGCTTCTCTCTATAGGGCACTCTACATCCCCCTCTACCATTTATCACTATACTCAGTGATTAATCCTATGCAATTAACAACCTAGCCAAAACATATCCATGCCAAATGTCAATTCCTTATGCTTCATGTCCCCCTCTAAACCATTTATTGCTATGCTCAATGATTACCCTTTGGCAATAAACAATGTAGCCAATAGATATCCATGCCAAGTGTCAATTCCTTATGCATAGGGCACTTTACATCCCCCTCTAAACCATTTATTGTTATGCTCAATGATTACCCCTAGGCAATTAACAACTTAGCCAATAGATATCCATGCCAAGTGTGAATTCCTTATGCTTCTCCCCATCAAGCACTCTACATGCCTCTCGAAACCATTTGTTGCTATGCTCAATGATTACCCTGAGGTAATTAATGGCCTAGCCAATACATAAGGGAATGTTAAGAACCCTTAATCCACTTGTACCCCCCATTCAGCACCTGGATAAACCCTCGTCGTTGACCACTTTTAACCCACAAACTAAAACATAAACCAAGCATAAACCATGTTATGGTTTCATACATGAAAATCAAATTGATATGTACAATTGACTCACTTGGGTTACATGAAACCATCTTATGGTCTCTCTAAAATGTTTTGCCAATTGATCATTTGAGGTCATGCCACATTTAAGTGGAATGTAACATCCCATGCCTCTTTTAGAATCTCTGCTTACTGTAAACTTACGAGTAGAAGGGTTATAGCATCTATACCCTTTTTGCTTCAGAGAATAACCAATAAAGATGCACTTCTCAGCTTTTGGATCCAACTTGGATCTCAACTCATTTGGCACATGAACATAGGCAATGCAACCAAAAACTTTCAAATGAGAAATATCTAGTTTCCTACCAGTATACCTCTCCTCTGGCGTCATGCCATGTATTACTGCAGTGGGATTCCTGTTCATTATGTAGACTACTGTAGCAATTGTTTCAGCCCAATAATAATCTGGCAGGTCTTTTTCGCTGAGCATGGCACAAAATACCTCTCCAATATGCATGTTTTTCCTTTTTGCAAGTCCATTTTGCTGTGGGGTATGACTGCATGAATATTGCTGCTTAATGCCATGCTCCTGCAGGAACCTTGCAAACTCATTTGAGAGGTACTGTCCCCCTCCATCTGACCTTAGGCATTTTATTTGCAGGCATGTTTCTTTCTCAAGCATAGCTTTAAAAGCTTTGAAATGCCCAAACACTTCACTTTTCTTTTTCATAAAATACACCCAAACTTTTCTGCTGTAGTCATCAATAAAACTGACAAAATAATGATAGCCTCCAATAGATGCAGCTTTAGTAGTCCACACATCAGAGAGGATTAATCCAATGGCCTCTTACTCTCTTGAACATGTCTAGGAAATGGTTTCCTTGCCTACTTTCCAAATTGACAGGCTTCACATACCTTATGCATTTCTGCACGTATCTGTGCAACCAACTTCCCTTTTTATGTTGTGGGCTTGGAGAAGTACTAGGTGTAGAGCAAGAGAAGTTCATTAATCCCAGGGGCAATCCTCAGATCTGCATTAAGATGGATATAGCTGAGGGGATGCCCCCAAGATTGTCACTATTCTTAATAGAAATGGTAGTGTCATAGAGAATAGTCTCTGACTTATAAAAATCTTCCCCACTCTTGCTTTTTGTGTGGGTTGTCCACACGTGGTGAAAAATTGCCCTTTGAAGAGAGGCAAAGTTAAAGAAGCTAAACCCTCTACTATTAAACAAGCTACTCCTACTGAAAGGTGGATTCCCAAAGCTCAAATGCCTCCCGTGAGCAACCAAATTAATGTTCAAAATGGCACAAGAGTTAGTGGTAAGGACAAGGATCATAGTTTGCTAGAAACAGCAAACATAAACTCCTTTGAACCTCTCAGGGATCAAGAGGAGAGCTTAGACAATAGTCACAGAATCAGTCAAGAAGATAACATGGTGATAGAGGTTGGGTGGTCCAAAGAGTTTGAAGAGGATGTTAACAAAGAGGATGCCATGGAAGAAGTAGAAGAGAGTGAGGAAGAATCATAGGAAGATCAAGGGAAGGGTACTCCAGTCATCTTACCAAATCAAGAGGACACTAGTCAAGGTAAGGCCTTCATTGTAGTTCAACACAAAAGGAGGCCATACAGTCCAAGTGAATAGCCCCAACCCCAAGGCTAAAAAGGGCCAGAAAAAGAATGTTAGATAAACTATTTACCTTCTTGACTCTAAATGTTAGAGGGTTGATGGACCCTAGTAGGAGTGAGAAGCTAGCTTTTTGGTTGACAACTAACTCTTTATCTCTCTTCTGAGCATTGCAAGAGATCAAGGCTTATAGGGATACTCTAGAAAATAGACTAAAAGTGATAGATAGAAGAAAAAAGTGGTACTACACCACATGAGGAGGGTAAAGTGAGAACACCATTGGAATATTATTTGATTAGATGACCACAATAGATGGATAATGCTGAAATGTTAATTTCTCAGTTATCTCTCTCTATGGCCCTAACTCAGCTTTGGAAAGGGGGAATCTTTACATTGTGCATATGGTAATTGCATTGCAATGGGGGATTTTAATATGGTGGATAGCAAGGCAGACAGATGGATGGGAAAGGGAACATGCATCAAAGAGGCACTAACAGAGAGGCACTAAATTACTGTCTTGGGAAGAGTGCAAGGATCACTGGCAGTTGGTGGATGTGGGATCATGTAGGGATTTCACTTGGTGCAGTAGTCAAGTTGGGGACAATGGAAGGGAGGATAGATTGGACAAGTTCTAAGCTCTCAGGGTTTACTGAACAATCACCTTTCTTTGAGAATAGAAACTTTCTCTTCTTTAAGTTTATCAGATCATAAACGTGTCTCACTTAGATGTGATTTTGGTTCTAGTGAGAGAAGCTCTTGTTGGTTCAAAGCTGACCCTAAAATCTTCGTGTTAAAGAGTGTGCAAACTCTAATTGGCAAGGCTTGGCATAATGCTCTCTCTAAACACACTTCAGCTTCAGAAGCTTGGGCATATGCTGTCAATGATACTCAAAACATTTTAAGAACAACTAGAAAGAAAAGAGCTCAAATTAGGGCTCAAAGAATGGATATAATTCGAAATAATATCAGTACCTTAGAACAAAAAGCTCAAACTAGAGATGTGGAGGGCCAAGCAGAATTGGTAAATGCTAAAAAAGATCTCAGGAAACAAGAACAAATTAGATTAAATGATTCTAAAATATACTTCAGGGACTGGTGGGCAGGCAAGATAGATATACCCACCAAAGAAACTTTTAGAATAATTAGAAGAAAGAGATTGGAGGAGGAGATCCCCCTTCTTAGAAGAGCAGATGGCTCCCACTCTACAAAGACAGAGGAAAATGTTGAATTTATCCAGCAACATTTTCAAAAATTACTGTCTAGTACAATTCCCCTTAATGAGGACACTTAGAGAGCTAGACATTTATGTCAAATCATAAGACAAAAGGTTGTCAAACGTTTTGATCTACCCTTTTTGGAGAGAGAATTTATTTTGGAAGAGTTGAAGGAAGCTGTGTCAGTCATGGAAGATGGTAAGACACCTGGTGAAGATGGGTTACCTATTGAGTTCTATAAGTCTTTTTGGGAACTAGTTGACCCTAATCTATTATTACTATGGCAAGAAAGCTTGATGAAAGGTGCTCTCCCCCTTCACATTAATGGGGGCATTATCAAACTGATCCCTAAAGAGGGCCCCAAAGATGAGCTTAAGAACCGGAGACCCTTAACAATGTTAAACTCTGCAGTTATTAGATTTTTGCAAAAGCTCTAGCTCTTAGGGTACAAGGCAAAATGAAAGAGTGGATTCTCTCTGAGCAAAAGGGATTTATTAAAGGACGTCACCTTCTTGAAGCCATTATTAATATCTGGGAAGGATGTGAGAATGCTAAAGAAACTAAATAGGATACATTCTTTCTTAAAGTAGATTTTGAGGAGGCTCATGAGACAGGTTGGAATGGGATTTTATGATTCAATATTTACAGGACATGGGTCTGGGTCCTTCTTTTGTGTCAAATGTCAAACTTCTTCTCACTACTACTATAGCCAAGGTAATGTCAATGGGAAGATGAGCGACCCCTTTTTTCTAAACAGATCAATCAGACAAGGGTGTCCCTTAGCTCCTCTTTTGTTTGATATAGAAGCAGATTCCCTTGGGTGGCTCCTTGGATGTCAAATCCAAGAGGGAAGCCTTAAAGGTATTGAACTGGTGAATGGTAAACAACTAGTCCGTCAGCAGTTTGCTAATGACACCACCTTAGCCCCTAGAAATATTGATTAGGATGTTAGTTGTGTGATGGATTGCCTTGAGGTTTTTTGTCAAGCCTCAGAATCCTCTATCAACCACTCCAAAATAGCGTATGACACTCTTAGTGGCAAGGATCAAGACAATTAGGATGCCTTAAAATACAAAAGGGAACAATTTTTAGACTTTTGGGCATCCCAATGGGTTTTGAGGTCATAATGAAGCAAAGGTGGGTTTAGGTACTGGATAGATTTCAAACGAAGCTGGAAAAATGGAGAAGCTTCAAGCAAACTTGGCTAGAAGAAAATTGGTTCTTAACCATTTCCTTTACCCCATAGCTATTTTTTATCTTTCCTATTGGTCTAATTCCAAAACAAGTCTTGATAGATTCATTAGGTTGTGTAGATCATTCTTGTTGGGAGGTAATAACAAAATATCTAAAGTAAGGTGGGACTACTGTATCAAACCCAAAGAAGAAGGGGGGCTAGGGGTGATAGATATCTCATCTGCTACCATAAATATTTCTGCTACATGGATTATCAAAGCTCTATTACATCCAGATGATGATTGGGCTCAGCTACTAATGAGAAACATGAGACACATTAGACCTGCAGGGTTCCAAATTGGAAGAATTATCTGATAACTTCTACTTTCTTTAAGACAAGGTAAGTCCTCTTTACAAGTCTATCTAGGGTGCATTTGAAGAAACAAACGATTTCCTACAATTCTCTAGCAAAGGAGCATTTATGGCCATTGACTTAGTTTGGGTGTCTTAAATAGTTAGAAGCTGCACATTGACAGATGAACATTTTTCAGTCTTGGGGACAGCTATGGAATAAAGAACTCTTTAGATGGAAGACATGGCATGAAATCAGAAGGGAATTTTCCCTCACTAACCAGGGACTGGTCGTGGAGAGATTGGACTTATGAAAGGGGGAGATTAGTTGGAAGGGAGGTTCAGTCCTTTGCTTACACAAAGAATTTAGCTGGCTAGGGTGCTCCTCTTTACTACCTATACCAACACCTAATGCAGACATGGAGGATCTATTTAGAACCCTCAATGCTAGATGGAAATTGAAAGATGATAGTTCTAAATCGTATGCCAGGTTCTACAGAATTTGGGCTAGGAATGTGCTTGAGAAGATGTCTTGCCTTACTTGGCTTATTCTTCACAAAGCAGTGTGGTCTAATTCTAGAGGACTCATAATTGGTAAGGGAGATGGCAAATGTATGAGATGCCTAGACTCTATGGAGGAGGTTTTTCACTTATTTGTTGCTTGCCCTCATGCCAGAAGAGTATGGAAGTTTATTCAGATTGAGTGTGGAGAGCGTATGAATTGGAAAGCTATCTTACTAGGTGATGCATGCAAAGTAAGGCATGAGTCTTGGTTCCAAATGAGGGCCCATGCTCTTTGGTCCATATGGGTCTCTAGAAATAATTTTCTATTTAATCATAAATATTTATGTATTAATGCTCTGTTTGCTTCATGGTGGGACAATAAAAAATAAGACGACTTCTTCATTAGTGCCTATAACCTTGAACACTAGGTTAAATGCAAACATTTCCAGACACAAACGTCATTGTTTTATCTCAGATGAACATTCCAAGCTTCCCAATTTCTTACAGAGGAAAGCATCAACAATTGGTTCTCCCACTCAGAGTCCCCCTTCTCCTCCAAGACCTTCCTCACAATCTTTTGATGGCTCCCTTTAATTTCCTTCTGATTTGGATGGTTCCTCAACCAAGGTTCCTTCCACTGCTGTTACTGTGGGTGCACAGAGCTCTCTTGCTGTTGGTATTGGTTCATAGAGCTTCTTCACCCCCCCATCAACCTCTACTATTGCTGCTTATATTCAGTGCCCCTCAAATGCTACTGGCCCCTCTCTCCATTCTCCTTTGGTTAGCCTCTCCAACCTATCCCCTCTATGGATGTGGACACTTCAGCTCAGCTACCTTTTGCTTCTCCTGGATCCTGCACTCAAGTTCCTTGTGCTGGTTTCTCTACTAAGCTATTCTCTGCCCTTTCTCGTCAAAATCAGGGACTTGTTGTGGTGTTACCTATTTCAAGGTAGGATTTGGATGAGATGTCCATTGACCCTTCTCACGGTGTTACTACTGCTACTCCTGGTCATCCAACTGATATTACTGTTGCTATTGCTTCAGATTCACTACACACTACTGACTCTAAAGAGGAAACTTCTAGCTTCTCCTTTCACTTCTGTGAAGCTCCTCTCAATCTTTTTTGAGGACTCTGCTTTCTATACTTTAGTTTCTATGGTTGCAAGATGGAAGTGCTTATGTGATCAGCACTACTAGTATAGTGAAACTCTGCTGATCTACAAAATGTTATAAAGTAATATTATCACTTCCTTTTTCTGCCCAAAAAAAAATAAAAATAAATCTATAAGATTCCAATTTCATATTGCTTAGGGGAGTAAGCCCCTTACACAATACATGTGTAATTCGATGTCTAAGACCCTTCAAAAATTTTATAGGGGGTTGGACACCCCTGTGGGCCAAGTAGTCGAGAATAGTAATTGACCAAAAAACTAAAGGCATCACAAAGTGCATTCAAAGTCCACATCACACCAAATTAGTTGACAAATAGCTGCCCATGGCGAGCAACCATTGCCAAAATCAAGTAGCACTTAATGTCCACCATTGTAGATCACGACACCTCTACAACACAGTCACAATCTATCACCAAGCAGTCCACATGGGCCCATGACATACTAAATGTCAAGCCAAAGACCGTTGCCATGTGTTAGTCGCTCAACTACTCACACATAGTCTAGAAATAGTTGCAGCTCTAATACAAGTCAAAGGCTACCACATGTCAAACAGTGTCGAGTGTAGGGGGTCCTAATCCTCTACCTCCCAGCCATGGTTCTCCTCAAGAGTCTTTCATTTAATCTTGAGAGGGATACTCTGAAGGTCTTCCATTCAACCCTTATATTCAATGATCTTGATTTTACCATATTGCTTATGGGACTAAGCCTCCTCCACAATATACATGTTGTTATGTGCCCAAGACCCTTCATAATTTTCACACTTGCGTGAGGGTTGTCCTATATTCCAACACTCCCTTCCTTTGACTCTCCCTTACATGATCCTCCTCATCCCCCTCCTGCCACACACTTCCCCTCCTCTCCTGCATGCTCCCCTTCCTTCTCCCACACACATTCACCTTCTCATTGTCCCCACTCCTTCTCCATTCGAGTTCCATCCTTCTACCTATGTGCTCCTTCCTCCTTCCTTCTATTTACTCCTTCTTTGTTTGCCTACTCCTCTTCCCACTTGTGAGCTCCTCCTATGCAATTTCATTTATCCATTCCCTTCTCCATTTTATTGTGCTATCATATCCATCTATAGTGTCTTTTCACTTTCTATCTACTCATGGAACCATTTGAAGACATCTTAAGCAAGTACCATGAGGCTCAATATGCAAGTACATGAAGTTTGGGGGTTAGGAGACTTGCTGAAAGTGAGTTTCGCAAGATTCATTTCCAAGAAAGAAGCCTATTGACCTTTACGTTTAAGGGAACTTGTATCCTATAGACCCTTCCATAGGTTTTCTCCACTTCATATGATGCATGATTTTGTTTAGCTTATTGGGGATGGGAGTGCTAGATTTCTTGGTTATTGCAATTGATTGGTCCATGGTCAAACAATGGCTACGTAAGCAAGTGAATTATAGAGAGACAAAGTAGAACAAGTGGTACATTTGAGGATTACAATTGTTGCAATGCAAATAGTCCATACAAAAGTGTAGTTGGAGAATAAGGATCGCCATTATGTAAGAAAGTGAATGATAGAGAGCCCAAGTAGAACAAGTGGTATGCTTGAGGATTACAATCGCTTCAATGCAATAGTCCATAGTGTAGGGGCAAACCCTAATCCTAACTCCAAGGGGTTCTCATGCATATATTCATGTTTATGTTCAAAACAACATAGTGTACAGGTAGCTATATCATGTGCACTCCTCTCTCTCTCTCTCTCTCTCTCTCTCTCTCTCTCTCTCTCTCTCTCTCTCTCTCTCTCTCTCTCTCTCTCTCTCTCACTCACTCACTCCCCACTTTATCATGGTATCAAAGCACCAAGTCATCCCAAGCCCCCCTTGCATCTTAATAAGGCACCAAGCCCTCCTTGTGCAAGTCACCCTCCATCTCCGAGTGAGAGATCTGTGAGTTTCATTTCTTCATGAGAGACTTTCCGTGAGAGAGAGAGTTAGGCCCTTTCTTCAGTCAAGGTGACAAGCCCTCCCCATGAGGTATCTTCTTCATCATATTCATCTCTTCTTGTAGAGCCCCTTATCCTCTCCAATTCAATTCAGAAAGCTCATCATTTCGAGTTATGGGCAGTGAGATACGTTCAATTCCATCCATGAGAGAGAACCGCCAATGAACCACAACAATGCTAACCACTGGCTCAACACTACAATGTGCTTGCAATGACCTCCATCGTGCAACCAGACGACCTACCTCCAACAACGAGCCAATGCCCAACACGCCACATGTAGCTCCATCATCGACTCTCAATGGCCCCTATAAGCGACTTGACCAGCCAGTGCAATGAGCTAGAACGAAGATCGCAGACTTTGCCATGTCCATGCTCCTCACCCAAACTAAGCAGCAACAATGTTTCATCAGGCCACAACAATGCCCCAACGCAAACCTTGCAACGATGCTTGTGGCCACAACCTAGCAGGCTTTGCACAAATTTAGAATCTCTAAAGATTTTGATGGAATCTTTTCATTAGGCGCTTCTTGGCCCTTAGATTACCCTTAGTCATAGAAATGACACGTGTCACCCTATCTTTGCCACATCAAAAAGGCCTCTTATCCCATTGCCTCATCATCAATGACACATGGTAGCCTTATCTGCCATAGTAGCATTCTATTTGCCATGTGGCAGAGCTCTGATCTTATTGCCACATCATTAGCTCATCCCACATGCCACATCACTTTGAGTGCCATGTCACAAGACTACCACATCATCATCCACATGGACATTGCCATATCATCATTGGCAACCGTGTCAGCAATGCACAATGACTTGCCACCTCAGCATCTATCTGCCATGTAGTGCCAACTAGACATAGTTGCCTCTCCACAAGCATGTTTTTGTAGTTGCATGTGAACTCACAGTGCCATCTTGGCTTTAGTGCTTCACAGGCACACTGTGCTCCAACATATGCACCCTCCATCCTCCTCGTTATTTTTGGGCCCTCTTGGGATCAAATTTTGGCCATTCTTCTGAGAGCCATAACTTTTGATCTAGGTGGAATTTGGAGGAGCTACAAAAAGCAAACATGACCGCCAGATCATGTACTACGTTATGAGCACCTTAGATATATAGTTTGATTTTTCCATAAGTCAAAAATATTAAGTCCTCATCACAAAAACCACCTCCTAATCCATTGCAGTTTATCCAACAAATAAAATGAATCCAGATAAAATTCATTTGCTGCATTTTGCGCTTCGACATGTAGTCTAGCTGTAGACTAGCATAGCCATAGAAGATATTCAACTCTACCAAGCCAAGTAAGCCATTGCCATATCACTCAATTAGTTCCTAATAGCGGCATGAGTGCCATTGGATCTATCATCGGTGTACACATTCACACATCTAAAACCACCTCAGTCTCTTGGTGTTTGGTAGCTCAACATTTCATTATGGCACTTGGTAGTGATCTCCCTCAGATTCAGGATTGTTGCACACACATGCCACCCATGCAAAGGCACACATTGTTGACTATTTTTTTGCATTGGTTTCTACACATATCCATCATCCTTGTACAACCTCTTGGCTACTCCTGACACACAGTTGTCATCATTTCATTACAATCTTGATCTTTGTCATACAACAGTTCTTCCACGATGACTTAGTTTTGATAAATTAGCATAAGCCCCTCAGTGGCAGCTTTTTAGAGTGTTCTCATCGGTAGACACTCTTGCTGGTACATAGGTAGGCCTCTTGCACAGAGCACTAGACTACCTTCAACATGGAGTTATTTACATCACATAGTTGATGATATGCCAATCATGACTCCAGATGAGATCTGTGAGTGGAAAGTGAACCTACTTCGACCATTCATTGCCACAAGGTATGTACTAGTTTATAATGCTGACTTGATCATTGGTCTTGAGAGATTGGACAGAGATGTTCCACATGTTAGCATGGATCAGACCACACTTTCTCACCATGCTCAATTGACAATAAGCCCTCAGCACGAGGCAGTCCCATCTACATTAGCAGATATTGATTCTTATGATGCATAGCCATCATCTTCGAGCATGCATTCGACTCCATCTACTATCATGTTCATTTATGATCATGTAGTTATTCAATACGTAATCCATCAGTATGAGGCACTCACATCTCTAGTAGCATGCCAGAGATACCTGCCAAAGAGTGCATTCATCGCTTCAGGTGATTCCATTCAAGCATTTATCCCCAATGCCTTCACCTCTAACATGGAGCATATCACATCTTTAGACACAATTTCCATGAGAAGTTCAAATCAACACATCAGCCTTCAGGACATTCCAGGATTTGGCTCAGTCATGCCACATTGTACCACCCTTGGATCAGTTATTACCACCTCCTATCAACATATCATTCCTCAACATGAGGATATTTATGCTTACGTGCAGTCTTGCCCCAATGTAGTGGACATCATCAGGTTCACAACCATAGCACAACCTCAAGAACCTCAATGTTTTAGCATACACTTATGGCTATTGTATACAATCCATACTCAATATCCAGGACTTCAGATCAGTCCCTATATCAGCATGTGGTGCCACATATGGCTGTTGGCTCTTTCCCACGGCTTTTGCAAGAAGAAGAAGATGATCTCAATATGCAGGGTTCTGAGGCTTTTTGTCACCTACAGATATTTTAGTGTTGTCGTTTGTAGTATAAGTGTAGCTTAGGACCTCGGGTCATATTTCGGTGAGAGACGTAGGTTTAAGTATGGTAAGCAATCATAGTGCATGCATATGTGAAAGGGATGTGCATCATCATGATTGGGGTAATGAAGGCTTTCGCCTTCATTGGGGGTTAAAGGGTTTAGGAGGAGTTTGAGGGTTAGAGGAAGGTTCAGGGTTCAAAAGGAGGTACCAAGGTTTAGAAGGAGTTTCCAGGGTTTAGAATAGTACAGGGTGGAGAATTCGTCTCCCTCATAGATCATGGAGACCAAGGGTTGAGGGGCTAAGGGTTTGGGGGGAACATAGGAGTGGGAGAGGAAGAAGGTGTAAGAGAACGGGGGGGAAGGAGAGAGAGGAGAAGGGAGGAGAAGAGGGAGGAGGAGGGAGGAGGAGAGGGGAGGAGAAGGGAGGAGGAGAGGGGAGCAGAAGGGAGGAGGAGGAGGGAGGAGGAGGAGGAGGCAGAGGAGGGAGGAGGAGGAGGAGGAGGAGGGAGGAGGAGGAGGAGGAGGACGGAGGAGAAGGCAAGAAAGGGAGGAGGGCATATTGTTGATTTGGCACTAGCTCTCCTTGTGGCTCATTGACTGGCATGGCCAGTGAGAGTGCCGATGTAGCCTTACGCTCTGGCTATTACTGCTATTGTTGGAGATATATTGGTTGCAATTGTGTGCCAAGATGTGCAATTGTTCAACCTCTAGAATAGGCATTTCTTCTGAAGTACCTACATTTACCAATGTAATAGTAGGAGAAGTCGGCTCCCATTCTGGTGAGAAGGGAATGTCCAACTCCTCATGGTTGGGGTAATGAAGGCTCTCGCCTTCATTGGGGGTTGAAGGATTTAGGAGGAGTTTGAGGGCTAGAGGGAGGTTTAGGGTTCAGATGGAGGTACCAAGGTTTAGAAGGAGATTCCAAGGTTTAGAAGAATACAAGGTGGAGAACTTTTCTCCCTTGTAGATCGTGGAGACCAAGGGTTGAGGGGCGAAGGGTTTAGGGGGAGCATAGGAGTGGGAGAGGAAGAAGGTGTAAGAGCATGGGGGGAAGGAGAGAGAGGAGACGGTAGGAGAAGAGGGAGGAGGGAGGAGGAGAGGGAGGAGAAGGGAGAAGGAGGAGGGAGGAGAAGGGAAGAGGAGGAGGAGGAGAGGGAGAGGATGGGTTGCAAGGTTGGAGAAGAGGGGAGTCGATGAAGCATTTGAGGAGTTAGATATCTCTTTGTAGTCATTTTTCTCCCTCTTTCAAATTTTCTCACACACAAGTGACACGTGGCTTCTTTGCTAAGGTCTAAGTTACCTAAGGTTTAGTTGTTGGTAAATTGCAAGGGTTGACTCCCAATTTCACATCCGTCGATTGGGATTTTGGAGTTCTTCTGCTAACAACAATGCCAACAGCTTCTAACTCTAGCGGAGCTGACCACACCAATCTCAAAGGAGGAGAGATATTTTTAGATTTTCTTACTGAGTCCAATTATGCAGTGACACCCATGTTTTGAGCATCCCAAGTTCTATTTTCACTAGCGGTCATTGCTGTGGAGCCATGATTTTTTGGATATACCTTCTACAAATCACTATGGTTGCAGTCTGAGCCATGTGCGCTCATTTGTGGTTTGCATTAGGTTATAATGGATGCTTTACAGGCCATTTAGATGCATTGTGATCCTCGTTGGATGCGCTGATAGGCCTTGATTTCCTTGTGGGATGCTTTATTAATGGATGTTTAGCACACAGATGCTATTTTATGCTGAGGGATAGCATTTGACACATTGCAATTGATGCACTGATAGTGCTATGCTCTCTTGGATGAGACATTACTGATGCTTATGCCATTGAATTTGTGTTTATGCTTGAGGTATTTGGCTCTTATTGGCATTGGGTTTGCCATTGTTTTGTCATTATAGGTTAACATTTTCTTTTGGGCTAGATTTGCTCATATGGATGCATAGTATATGCACATGAGTCAGATGCATTTTTTATGCTTTGAGCTTTGAGTTTTGGTAATATTGAACTCTATTATGATATACACATTTTGAGTGCACCTATGTATTTGGGGCACAGCACTTGGGATTTTGCTTTATTTGCATCATGGCATCCTCTTCCATGTCTAAAAAGGAGTTTTTCAGCGAAGTCTCATAGCAAATCCAGGGCATGGAACATTGAGTGTTACCATTGTGGCAAGAAGGGCCAGGATTGCTCTACAAGCTGAAAAGAGAACAAAAGGATAAGAAAAAGAATGCAAATTGGGGTGCAAATAAGAAGGAAGAGAGTCCAAGGGAGGACAAAGGAAAAGTGAAGATTGAGGAGATGAATGCAGTCACTGATGATAGTGACAATGTCATTCTCTTCATATCTAGTCTACCTACAGATTTGCTTACCACTTCCAATGATGCATATTTCTAGGAATTCTAGTGCTTCATTACATGTTACTCCCCATAGGGAATGGTTCTCCACTTATAACAGTGGAAAGACAGGTTGTGTGCATCTTGAAAATAACTATGCATGTGATAGTGGGAGTAGGTGACATAAAATTTTCTTTGCAAATGGGTCTGCATTTGTTTTGAAAAATGTGAGGCATGTGCCTAAGCTGACCAAGAGTCTCATTTCAGTGGGTTAGCTAGATGATGCTAGTTTTCAGACCACCTTTGGCTTTTAGAGTTGAAAATATAGAAGGGCTCTATGGTTTTGGCAAGAGGTGCCAAGTGTGGGACATTGTATCCCTAACATGTATCAAGGGTGTCTGATCATGTTGTTAAAATAACTGAGCGCGGGTGTTCTAGCTGAGCCTGGGTGTGAGCCTCGAGCTTGAGTCTGCTGCTACAACTCTGTGGGAGGAAGGAGAAGCTCCATTGGGTGTCTTTACCTGCATTCTGATGTGCAGAGACCTTGTAGAAACCTTTGGAAAGTTCTTTGAGTGGTTTTTTTTTGCAAGCCAACAGGTGGTTTTAGAGGCAAAAAGACAGTCTATTTTATACCTGAGAGTCTTGTGATGAATATGTGTTTCTCTAGAAGCTGAATCTTGCCCTAAGATCTAAAGAAAAGTTGTAGAAGACTTTGATTACTTCATTTTTCATTTTTACATCTCTGTCATCCGAGTTTTTAGTAAAAAGTTACAGCTCCTACAAAAGTGACAAAATTCAATTTCTTGCACGGATTTTGTGTGTTGGATCTCCATATCCAGGCCACCATTTGCAATTCAGACACTCCAGTGGATTCAGAGCAGTCCAAAACTTCTACTTGTGAAGCTACTTCCAATTCAATGAAGTTCTGAAGCTGTACTGAAGCTCTATCTACTCCAACATCTTCATTCTGTCATTTCCTGTGTGAGTGGAAACTCAACATCTGGGCTTCCATTTGCATAGCTATCTATACCGTTGGATCTGGGACTGCTTGAAACATATGTCTACAAAGCTACTTGCTATTCTGTGAAGAACTAAGGGAGTTGTGATTCTCTATGTCTTTCCGTCGTCTCTTTGAAGGAAATTTCTCAAAGTTTCCAATACCTTCTCATTGATTTTGCCATGTGGCATTTTGGCTAAGGTTAAGTTCCTAAGGTTCATTTTTTGTAAGTAAATGCAAGGGTTGATTGGCTCTTACTCGTTTTGAGACATCCCAAGTTCTATTTTCACTAGCGGTCATTGTCGTGGGGCTGTGATTTCTTGGATATACCTTATGCAGATCACTCTGGTTGCAGTTTGAGCCATGTATACTCATTTGTGGTTTGCATTGGGTTGTAGTGGATGCTTTACAGGCCATTTGGATGCATTGCGATCCTTGTTAGATGCACTGATAGGCCCAGATTGCCTTGTGGGATGCTTTTTTGATGGGCATTTAGCACATAGATGCTATTTTATGCTAAGGGACAGCTTTGACATATTGTAGTGGATGCACAGGTTGTGCTAAGATCTCTTGGATGAGACATTATTGATGCTTATGCCCATGGGTGGTGTTTATGCTTGAGGCATTTGGCTCTTATATTTGCCATTGTTTTGTCATTGTGGATTGACATTTTATTTTGGGCTAGTTTTGCTCATATGGATGCATAGTATATGCACACGAGTCAGATGCATTTTTTGATGCTTTGAGCCTTGAGTTTTGGTGACACTATCTTTCATTAAGACAGACATATTGGGTGCACCTAGTATTTGGTGTGATTTCTCTCTTGCCAGGTACTAGCATTTGGGATTTTGTTTCATTTGCATCATGGCATCCTCTTCCATGTCTGAAAAGGAGTTTTTCAGCATTAAAAAGTTTGATGGGACAAAATTTTCTTTGTGGAAAGAACAGACAAGGAATGTGCTTATTCAAAATAAGCGGATTAAACCCTTGGTAGGGATTGAAGCTAAGCTACAGATATGTCTAAGGATGATTGGAATGAGTTGGATGCATTAGCAAAGTCTACTGTAAGACTTCATCTTGTAGAGTCAGTTTATTTCACAGTAGTAAATGAGCAGACTACGAAAGATTTGTGGAAGAAATTATGTGCCACTTATGAGAAGGAAACTGCCTCTAATAAAGTTTACCTCATGAAGAGGTTGTTTGAGCTGCAGATGAAGGAAGGGGTCTCCATTGCTTCTCACTTGAACGAATTCAATATTATTTTTAGCCAGCTTTAGGCTCAGAAGATGAATTTTGATATGGAGGCTAAGGCGATATTTCTCTTATGTTCATTGCTCCCCATCCTCATGGGATACCTTCTCTACACCTGCTGTCAGTAACTCTATACCCGGTGGAGTACTGAAGTTTGATGATGTTGTGGGTAGCTTGTTGGCCGAGGAGATTAGATGGAAGTCTATGGATGGCAACAAGTAGGATGCAGCCTTAAATGTACAAAGGGATAGATCACAGTTCAGGGGGAAGTCCCAAGAAAGAGGGAAGTCTCGTAGCAAATCCAGGGCATGGAACATGGAGTGTTACCACTGTGGCAAGAAGGGCCACATGAAAAAGGATTGCTACAAGCTGAAAAGAGAGAAAAGGGATAAGAAAAAGAATGCAAATTGGGGTGCAAATAAGAAGGAAGAGAGTCAAGGGAGGACAAAGGAAAAATGAAGATCGAGGAGATTAATGAGTCTCACTGACAATAGTGACAATGACATTCTCTTCATGTCTAGTCTACCTGTAGACTTGTTTACCACTTCAGATGATGCATATTCCCAGGAATAAATTTTGAATTTTGGTGCTTCATTCCATGTTACTCCCCATAGGGAATGGTTCTCCACTTATGACAGTGGAAAGATAGGTTGTGTGCATTTTGGAAATAACTATGTATGTGATAGTGGGAGCAGGTGACATAAAGTTTTCTTTTGCAAATGGGTCTGCATTTGTTTTGAAAAATGTGAGACATGTGCCTAAGCTTACCAAGAGTCTTATTTCAGCAGGTTAGCTAAATGATGTTGGTTTTCAGACCACTTTTGGCTTTCAGAGCTGGAAAATTCAAAAGGGCTCTATGGTTTTGGCAAGGGGTGCCAAGTGTGGTACATTGTATCCCTTACATGTATCAGGGGTGTCTGATCATGTTGTTGCAATAACCGAGCAGCCAAGTACTTCTTTGTGGCATTGCAGGTTGGGGCACATAAGCCAGAATGAAATGAAACTTTGATGTCGTTTGGGTTATGTACCGCATTTGTTTTTTTGACTTTGAATTTTGTGAGCATTGTCTCTATGTGAAGCAGACTAAATCAGCCCATAAAAGAAGGGGAAAGAAAGAGCTTGAAATGCTTGATCTAGAGCATTCAGACGTATGTGGTCCCATGCCTACATGGTCATTAGGTGGGGCTGAATACTATGTAACATTCATTGATGATGCAACTAGGAAAGTGTGGGCTTATGCTATAGCTCGAAAAAGCGACATGTTCCAGGTATTTCAAAAATGGTTCGCTTTGGCTGAAAATCAGTCAGGTAGAATGCTTAATTGCCTATAGACTAATAATGGTGGAAAGTATATCTCTCATGACTTTCAGCATTTTTGTGATACACATGGGATCAAGAAGGAGCTCACAAGAGGGAGCTCACGTCCCCTCGTACTCTAGATGAGAATCCAATTGCAGAATAGATGAACCGCACTATTCAGGAAAGGTTGCAATGTATGCTTTTCAATGCAAGTCTTTCTGGTGGTTTTTGGGCTGTCTTTCTGGTGGTTTTTGGGCTAAGGCAATGAAGACTGTAGTGCATGTGATCAATAGATCACCTAGCAAGAGTTTGGATGGTGGTATTCCTAAAGAGGCATGGAGTGGCAAGAAGCCCTCTTACTCTCATTTACATATATTTTGGTGTGAGGCATATGCACATGTGCCAAAAGAGCTTCGAAAGAAGCTAGATACTAAGTCTAGGAAATGCATCTTTCTGGGTTATGGTGAAAGTGGAGAGATGAGCTATCGTCTCTGGGATCCAGAAGCAAACAAAATCATACAAAGCCATGATGTGGTCTTCAATGAGAAGAAGATGCATAAAACACCCATGAGGGATGTGGAAATGAGAAGAATCACTTTCCAGGATGTGAATCCACCCGCATATGTTGATAGACAGCAAGCTGTCCATGCACCAAATGTGTAGGAAATGGTGCCACTAGGTACTCCCACAGGTACACAATCAATTGCAGATGATGGATCATCTATTGGTGGCAATGATGAGCCAAATGTGGTTGAGGTGGGATAGCAAGCTAAAATGCCCTTGAGAAGAACATCTAGAGTGTCTAGACCACCTGAGAGATTTGTTCCAGGGGTAAACTATGTGATACTTACTGATTGCAGGGAGCCTTCTTGCTACAAAGAGGCTATGATGCGCGAGGATCAACGCAAGTGGGAGTATACTATGCAATCAGAGATGAGTTCACTCATAAAGAATAATACTTGGGACTTGGTTTCTTTGCCACATGGAAAGAAAGCATTGCCATGTAAATGGGTCTATAAGATGAAGGTCACAAGTGATGATGTGCCTAAGTACAAGGCCCATTTGGTTGCTAAAGGGTTCAAGCAAGAGAAGGGTGTGGGCTTTGATGAGATATTCTCTCCAGTTGTGAAGATGACCACACTTAGATGTGTACTTGGACTTGTGGCAATAGAGGCTATGGAGCTTATGCAGATGGATGTTTCTCTTAGGGGCTTGCATGTTCGACTGTGGGATGCTAGAAGGATTTCCACATCACCTTTGATCAAGATGTCATTTTTAGGGGGATGGGGTAGGACCTCCTTATCCTCCTCTTCAGGCTCCACAGGCTGGTGAAGTTCTTCAAGATTTTGGGGACAATCCTGAATAAAATGACCTCTTGCTCCACAAAGAAAGCAAGAATTGGAAATGTTATTGTAGATTAATTTTTGACAGAACCTAACACCTCTCTCATTCTAGAGAACTAATGACTCTAGAGGCTTGATAGCTAAGTCCATCATCTCGTAGGCTTGGGGTTTCCCTATGATGGAAGTAATGAATTTATCTTGCTCATTGCCTAAGAACTCACTAAAAAGAGAAAAAAATTTCTCAATCTATAAAAAAAGAGCTAGAGGGAGTCTTGAAATTCTACCCAAATAGGAGCCTTTGTGGGAGGATCCATATCTAGGCTAAAGTCAGTATCCCAAATGCAAATAGAAAAAGGTTGGATTCCAGATAGTCCACACTCCACTCCTAATGAAAGCCTTGGCCATGTCAAGTTTCATAAAAAGAAAAGCTATGAAGACATCCCTCATGAGTAGAACATTGACGACATTTAAACCTTTCTTAATCTAGGTGTGGTGGATCCAACCTTCTAAGTATGAAACTAATGGTTGAGGACCATGAGTTTAACTGACCACAGCATTAGCATTGAGCCACTTCAAGGTTGCATTAAGAAAACCAGAATGGATTCTGAGTATAGGAGCCTTACCTGTGATAGATGTCTTCCATTCTTTCCATCAGTTGGCACACTTGTTCTAACATGGGAGACTCTTCTTTGAGGATCTTTTCCCTCTTCATTGCCAGTTTCAAACTAGGAGCGGCGGGCCTTGGGAAACAGTTCAACAGATGGTGTGCCATTCTTTCCATTTAGTCCTTTAAAGAAAGAGCGGATGCTTGCAAGACGCTTATGTAGCTAGGCTGAGTTTACTACGAAGACACATGCTAAAGGGGGAGCTTCCTACCCTCATTTGTTGCTTTTCTTATAGGTTTCCAACATTGAAAAAGTTGGGGTTGGGTGGCTTAATAGAAGAAGATTTTGCATGCAAAAGAGGAAATTGGTCTTGAGTCATGAACTCAAAGTCCATTCTATCAAAACCTTTGAAATGTAGTGGCTTAGCTTCAGTTGTCTTGTCCATCTCATTAGTGCACTTCTAGTTCAAGTGAGGGATTACACCCCCTCTTTCTTGCATCATGCAATCACCTATCCCATCAAGAAAGCAACTGGATAGGGATACAGGGTCGGTCCTTGGATCTATTAGAGCAAGCAAGCATACCAACCCAAATAACTCTACTCTTCCCTCTTTATTAACATTCTTCCATAGCAAAATTTCAAAGAAAATTGCCTCTTTATTTGGGATTTACAAATGCAAAAGAAGTGAAAATTTTAATGCAAAATTGAGAGACGTTGAGAAAAGTTGGTGGTTGTGTTTTAGAACCTCCATTTGTACATGTCACCAACTCGTGCCCCCTAAACAAGTGCAAAGAGGATCAAAATCGCTAGAAAATGCAAAAAGCAAAATGGCTCACTAGTGGGTTTGATGCTATGGATTAAGAAATGGAACCGCCTTTGGCATGCTTATGGCTCTCATTTCAAGGTATTGACTTGAATAGGAAACATTGTTACAAAATGATAAATAATGTTTGGCAAGTATTTGTATCACCTAAAGAGCACCAATCTCATTTTTTGGCATCCCATAGCTATGACCAATGCACCAACCCCTTTTTGAAAATATTTTGGGCATACAAAATGTTCAAAAATGCTAAAGACTAGCCATTGAGCATAACTCGCTTTGCACCACCAAATGCACTCACTCAATCTCGTGTCACTTTTAAACATCCCAACCCTCTCCATGAGCATCTACCTATAATGACCTTCTAGGAAAAAACAAGCCCTGCAATTAGATTCGACCCTATGACCCTAACAAGGAAGTCAAAGAAAAGTCTTTCATACCATAAAAGACCCTTCCAAGATCCCACCTTGGGACTAAAGCCATTCCCAATAAACCATCTAGTGAGTTCAACCCAAGGATCAAAGTTCTTAAACAATTGAGGGAACCATTTGCCAATTCATGAAACATTATTAAGGGCCACATTCAAGATATCGACGCCCCCTATTCTTGGAAGCTTTGAGTGCATTCCATGGTACATAGTGCATCATGTGTCTACCATTCTCCTTGGCCCATAGAAAGGCACAAAAATGATGCATTCAAGTGATAGATTGAGCCAATTATTGACAAACTACTAGGACTTGATTCAACATGGAAATGTTTGAACAATTTGCTTCTATAACGTATCCACTTTTGTGGCATTTATTTGATGTTCTTTGCCTTCTAAACTATGTGAAGATATCATTGCTTGTGTACAAATCATGATGCCTTGAAAGACAATGATAGGAGTATTTCTATAATACCCATATAACTCTCTTGGTTATTGATTGGAATCTTCAATTTATAATCTTGCTCAATTGCCAATCATAGTATATCAAGTTTGGATTTACATGATTAAAATACCCATATCACTCTTTTGCTTGTCCTTTATTTGAATTTTGGGACTAACTTGTATTAAACCATCGAAAACAATCTAGCCTCTACATATTTTGAGAAATGGGATACAAAGCTAGACTAGATATTGTAACTTGTATTTTTATTATATATATGTTTATTTCATTCTTGCATTCCATAGGGAAAGACATGTTGAAAACTCAGTCTCTCTATTAATAATGAGAGGCTAATGAGTTACTCTAAGAGATACATTAAACAAAAGATCGTTTACATTACATGATGTACCATTTAAGACAATTGGATTTATGTATTCTTTGGGATAACTTATTGAAACCTATAAATTCTCACTTGTTGAATGTAATGGCAATCCCATAGGTCTTGCTTGCTATTAGATTCTAGTGTGATAATAATGGTAGCTATGGATGTCCTTTGTTAAAGGCTATTTTCCTCATGCATTACACATTGTATTAGCTATAGGTATTCTTTGTTAAAGGTTATGTTGTTGAGAGTTCACGCTCAACATCATGTGATCACATGTGCATAGCACCATCATGTGATCATATGTGCATAGCACTAACCTTATAGAGTACTATAAAGGAAAGGGTCAGATCCCCTAACCCTAACCCTAACCCTAAATGGGTTTGTATATATTCTATTTTTTCAACTAAATCTAGTGTACAGTTAGTCATTTGTGGTGTGCTCTCTAGCTGTGCCCTCTTTCCTCATCTCCACTCTTCTCCTCTCCTCTCTTCATATTTTGTCATGGTATCAGAGCTCCCTTGCCTTCCGTTGAGGCATTGCGATTCTTGAGAGTGCGAGAGAGATTGTGAGATTGAGAGTTCTTGAGTGTTCTTGTGAGAGTTCACTTCCGTAGAGAATTTCCATTTATTAGAAGAATTTCCATCCATTGGTGTGAGAATTCCGTTTCATTTCTTGAGTTCTTTGTGATGAGAAACAGAGAGATTTCTTCATTCCATTGTGAGAATTTGAGAAGTTATTCTCCAAGTGAGAGAGAGATCATTGAGGAATTTCATTAAGTGTGCGAGAGATCTCTGTGAGACTTTGGGTGAGAGAGAGGGAGAGATCTCTATGCTTGGACTAGTTGCAAGTCCTTGAGTAATTAGTTGTAGATAGGCCTCCATCAAAGCTGCAGCGACCTCCAACGAGCCACCTACTACAAGCAAAGTAGCAATGAGCTACCTACTACAAGCAAAGCAGCAATGGGCTCATGACAATAGCAAAGGCACGCCTTCAAGAAGCGGCTCTCCATCCGCTTGAATAGCTAAGGAAGACTGCACAGCCACGACTAAGGAAGACTGTAGCAGCGCCTTCAACCTTCCAGAGCTACTCGACCTCTCCACATAGGCAAAAAGCCCACAAATCTCCAACGCTATCCAGCTACTCCAACCAGTCTCAATGCCTCTTGTCTCCAAAGGCGCATCAACAGGCAACGCACATCAAGCTCCAGTCGTAGCTCAACAACAAGGACAACAATGACACAGTTGCAAGTAGCTAGCCGTGTCTCCATGATTGGACCTCCTTGATCTCCAGCCTCATGCTCCGAGGCGCTCATGCAACTGGCTATCCAACAACAATAGCCTAACAAAGGTCTCCATCTGAGGCAACTCCTAACAACACTCTAGCTCTACGAGCCTCTCATCAAGCCTCTATACAGTCGGTCTGCAGTTCCAGCTCCATCGACAACTACGATGATCTCCTACTGCCAGCAGCTCTACACAACCCGTTGAGTACCTCCAAGGCTACCTCCTCCTTGCGTCCCTAGTATCAGCGCCGCTCACTACGTTTAGGAGCCGCCAAGAGTGAGTCTACCAATAGCCAATGCGACCTATTGTAGAGAGCTCCTTCACCAAGCCAGCTTCTTCAAAAAGGCTACTCGACTAAAGCAAGCTAGCAAGTCGCCTCCATATACTATACCATACCAGCGACCTCATAGCACGGAGAATGCTCACAGTCAACTATGGGTAGGCTGAGGCAACTCCAATCAAGGCTTGACATGCCAGCAAATCTGCTCCAAGCACCACAAGCATCACCAACGCACCCGACGAAAACTTCAACGAGCTGCAACGCTACCCACACAATGATAGCAGCCTCTCCAATTCCTTAGTCGACGGAGAAGACAATGAAATCCCAAAGATTCCATCAGAATCATCCTAAATTCCAATACATTACAATCAGTCACGTGTCACTTATCCACTCCCACATCATCAGGCATCCCTATCTGGCCACATGTCACCTTATCAGCTACGTCATCAGGCCACATCATCCTGCTAGCTCATTAGCCACATCATCACTTCCACATCACCTATGCCACATCATCTATGCCATGGGGTTGAAGGCCTTCATAGCTTCAAAATCCTTCCAAGACCACCATCCTTGAAGAGGCACATAGGTGGGGTTGACTCGTCAGTCTATGCCCATTGAATAATATGTTTGCCGAAATGCCTCATGCTGCAAAAATGGGAGCTACGATTAGGGCTTTAGTTCTGCTTCTGTATCGGTCTTTGGCACTTTATTGGGATCCGGCGTGTGTAGCATCCATGGGTTTGCCTCCCTTTGCCACTTTGGAAACTTCTCTGGAGCATCTCAATGAGGACACATACCTCCATAACATCTTTGCAGCTTCAATGAAAACTCTCGAGTTTTCCAAATCACCTGTTTATGTCCAAGTTCCCATCAACCAAGGCCACAACACAATGCTCCACAACATCAACTACCAGGTGCAACCCTCTCAAGCATCCTAAGTTGCCGTGTCTCCATCCCCATTGGCATCCTCTTACAGAACTGTCCCAACCTTTGGGCGAGTTTCAAGGGCTAGATTGAATTAGCAAATCTCCCTCCACCTATGGAAGACACAGAAGACATCCCAGTCCGATTGGGTGAGCAAAATTACATAAGCAATATCATTGTGCCTTTGATCCATAAAGCACATGATGAGGTCTAAGCCATTGTGGATGGTGGCACATGTGTGACTGTTTTATGAAAGGATCTCTATGATGCATGGGGTCTACCATCAATGAAGAAAGCTCATTTTAATATCCGCCTTGCAGATGATTCATGCACAAAACCCTTGGGCACCCACAAACATAGTAGGGCTATGCTTTTCTCTCCAATTCACAGTCTTGGATCTCCCCAAGACTTTATATCAAGTTTTACTTGGACACCATTGGTTACAAGAAGCATCAGTGCTCCATGATTGGGGTACAGATCGACTCACAATACAAAATTGGCCCACCCTCTATACAAGTTGGTGGAATTCTTTTGGACAGAGGAGTGTGACCAAGCCTTTAAGCTTCTAAAATGACACCTACCGATCGTCATAGCTCTTGATTGGGATATTGATTTTCATGTCCACATTGATGGCTCTAAGTATGTAATAAGGAGCATCCTATGCCAACCTAGGGATCATAACAAGGATTACCAAATTTACTTTGCTAGTCGCCAACTCAATGATGCCAAAATCAACTAAACAATCATCAAAAGAGAAGCACTAGAAATGCTCTATAGTGTCAAGAAATTTTGACACTATTTATTGGTAAATGATTTTGTATTCTACATGGACCATCAAGCATTGCTATATCTTGTGAATTGTTTGTGTGTAATACGAAGAATAACCAAGTGTCTTCTCTTGTTTCAAGAATTCAATTTCAAAATAGTTTTCCACAAAGGTGCTCAACACTACATTGCCGATCACTTTCCCATGTTGGGTCTGGAGAAGAACCCACTAGAGTCAAAGATGCTGATGCCACATTGTTCCAAATTGAGGTTGTCCCAGAATGGTGTACTGGCACCTTGGATATTTAATGATAGGAAGACCCCCACCACAGTTACGGCCAATGAAAGCCCACAAACTCATAATTGCAGCTGCACCATATCAAGTCATAGCAGGGCAATTGTACAAAATAGGTATAGATCAGATCTTGCGTAGATGTGTCATCCCACATGAAATCCTTCTCGTCATCCATGAAGCGCATGAAGGCATTGTAGGAGGACACTTCACTAGAAAAGACATAGCTTGAAAAGTTCTTTTAGCTGGCTATTGGTGGCCCACATTGTGGAATGATGCCTATGAGTTCGTAAAAAGTGTGATATATGCCAACAAACTGTCAAACTCCAACTCAAAGACTTCAACCCCTTAACTACAATCATGGCATAACAATCCTTTGAAAAATGGGAAATTGACTTTGTAAGACCCAAACATCATGCTACTAAAGGAATAGAAGCTTGGTGTATCATTGTGGCAACATGCTATTTCACTAAATGGGCTAAGGAAAAAGTAGTACACAAAGTAGATGCCAAAAGTACTGCCAAGTTCCTTTGTGAAAATGTGATCACACAGTATGGTTGTCGGATGTCCCCTGGAAATATTCTCTAACCGAGGAATGCACTTTGTCAATGTAGCGATCCAAGAACTTCTCTTAGGATTCATGGTTGTACATCGAAAGAGTACTCCTACTATCCCTAAGGGAATGGGCAAGCAGAATCTACCAATAAAACCCGCTGCAGTATTCTCACAAAGATAGTAGAACCCAAACTCTTTAATTGGGTGGAAAAGCTCAACTCAGCCTTATGGGCCTATAGAACCACTTTTAAGATTAGCACAGGTTTTACACCATTCCAACTTGTACATGGGTGGGAGGCAGTAGTCCCATTACAATTCATTATCCCCAATCGATGAGTGGCGGTACAAGAGCACCTCGGTGATAAAGAATCTCTAGAAGCACGACTGCCCCAACTTGAGAAGCATACTAAATTGAGGTTAAGAGCCTACCATGAAATGATAGCCAAAAAAAAGACGAAGGCATGGTTTAATAAGAATCTCAAGGATAAGGAGATTAATGAAGGTAACCTTGTCTTGCTCTACAATGCCAAAGTCCACATGAGCAAATTAAATTATCAAGGCCAAGGACCTTATAAATTCAAGAAGAAGAGTCCCATTGGTAATGTGCTCCTCGAAAGTTTGGATGGAGTGCAATTCAAATCAACGATCAATGGCAGCAGACTCAAGCACCACTATGACAACTCACAACTTATCCACAACTCATAAGCCAACATCGACAAAATAAAAGATTTGAGAACCCCAAATCTCCCTTAGGATTAGATTGTTACATGCACACTCATTGTCATGTGTTCGTGTTCGCACATATAGGTAGACCAATCGATTTCAACCTACTAGGGCTCAGAGGTGATGACTAAGTCCTAGCTACCCTATGAAATTCCATCAAAATAAGCATACATTCCACACTCTCAAAGCATGTGCTGAATTCACATCTCTCACACTACACAAACACCTATCATACCTGCAAACCAACTAATTTACAAGTTTAATGACTAGTAGTACACCCTGTCCAAATTGGAAGTACAATCTTGGGGGTCAAGTGCTGCTAAAATCACTCCCTTCCACTCTGCACATTTGTTTTTCTCAGTAGGAAAGTGAAACAAGACTAGATCTAGCATTTGGTCATCTTCTTCACAAAGAAACTCGATGGTGGTTCATTTGGTCAAAATGTAAAATTTGTCACTTATTGATAGTAATCATCACTAAAGAGGTGCAGGAAAAGGAAACGACTCTCCCCTTATTGCCACAACCTATTAAGGATTTGGACATCCTCTTGTCACCACCTATGTGGGAGGAGCCATCACAATCTTCTCCTCATACCACATTGCCCAATGAAGATGTCCCAGAAGAACTGCCTATAATGGAGGTCAAAATTTGGGATTTTCCCCATGAGATGCTACAGCTCGGCGCACAGTTTTGTAACCAATAGATCTCCATCAACAATAGGAGGAAGAGCCAGAGGCTATATCAGTACCAATCCCATTGGTTAACATCATGCCAAAATAAATGAGGCACAAAGGGATCTATTGCAAGATCTCAGCGACATGACTATTGCACCCGTGTTAGACCTACCAATGGAGTAAACCCCTGCTAATACAACAGGGTCATTAGGATGGATACATGGGTACCAGTTGTATCAAGAATTCCACCAAACCTCATCACCGTCTATCATCCTTCATCATCAAGCCAACCAGATGCTTCAAATGTCAAAACTATTCACTAGCTTGGCCAAGGAGGAGCATGCTTGAGAATTGGAAAGACAAACTATAGCAAACATCCAAGATCAGTCTTGGATCGATGGTCAAATACCAATGAAGCCATTCCTCAACAAGAACAGGTCATCTTGCAGATGAAAAAGCTTAAGAATGTATATACATCCATCTACCATAAATATAAGGAAAAGTCTCATGAGTTGCACTCCCACAAGGTAACCATCTCAAAGCTTAAACTCCAATTGCTAGTGCAAAACAATGAGGCAATGGGTGACACCACAAATGAAGTCCCACTATAGTGCACGACCTTGATGTAACAAGAGCTTATGGATGTTCTACAAGTTGAAGGCCATCTCAAAGCACGAGCACTCATCCAATGGAAACAACTCCAACTTTCAAGATCATATTTGCTTATCCAAACATAAAATGGGAACGTTCCATTGGGGCAAAAACTCTGTGCAAAATTTGCCAAGACTTGTCAACCATACATGCTAGGTTTACTCCACTCGAGACGGATGCTTTCATAGCATATGTATGCCTTATCTACAAGGCATGACATGACCAACATCCCACCCTTGCAATAGCAACATATGATCCCATCTCACCAACAAAAAGTAGTGTCAGAGGATGACGTGGCCTATCTCACATCTAACTTGCCATATATATCTCTATTGCACTCCACGTCCAAAAGCATGTCCTAACCTTGCCTCCTTCTCCCCTCTCCTCCAACCTTGTAACTCCTCCTCTCCCTCTATCCCTCCCTTCTCCTCTCTCTCCCCCACCCCCATACTCTTACACCTTCCTTGTCTCCCACACCTATGCTTCCCCTAAACCCTTACTCTCTTAGCTTAGTTCCTCAACCCTTAACCTCCAAGACTTATGAGGGAGAAGAGTTCTCCACCATGTACTCTACTATGAACCTTGGATCCCCCCATTTAACCTTGAACCTCCTTCTAAACTTGGAACCCCCGTTTGAACCCTGGATACTCCTTCCGAACCCTGAAACTCTTTCTAAAACTTAAAACCCCCACTGGAGGGAAAAGCCTTCATTACCCCATTTATGTTGATGAATGTTCCTTTCACACAAGCATGCACGATGTTTTCTCCCCACACATGAGCCTACGTCTCTCACCGGAATACGACCCGAGGTCCTAAGCTACACTTATACTACAAATGAAGACAACGATATATCTGTAGGTGACAAAAAGTCACAAAACTCTGTACACCTAGCACACCTTGCCCACTGCGAAAGCCATGGGATAGAGTCAATAGGTTGTCTTCCCCATGCATTATACATTGTATTAACTTTGATGTTGGTAGGTGATGGACATACTTTCAAAATAGAGGAGACATATTACAACTATATTGAATTTACCAATGATTGTTTGACTATGAGATATTATTATGCATTGGACCTCCACACTTTAGATTTAACTTTGTATGATGCAACTCACATTGTGAGTTGGAGAAAAAAACAATACTTAACATTTGTTCTTGATTGTTAGCAACAGGAAGTGCTTGGTATAATGATTTGCCAATTGGGTTTAAATCTACACTTATCTACAGATGCCTTGCCAATTGTAGTGTAGGAAACACACACACACACACATAGAGAGAGAGAGTTGTTCCACAACCTTACTTCTCACAAGATAGTATGTTACATACATTATCTTTATAGCTAAAAGATTCTCACTACTAGTTAAGGTGTTGTATCTTTTGAAGGAGCTTTCATGTCATTATCATTAGTTGGGTGAATGAAGAATTAAAATCGATTTATTAAGGGGATTAACAATTAAAAGGGAGCAAGGGATTCTCTGTTTTAAAAAAAAGGGAGCAAGGGAGTAATCTGTTTAAAAAGCCAATGGGACATTAACTGGTGAGAGAGAGCTACTGTTTGGGGAGCACGTGGTTGCTCTAGGATTTATATACGGGCAACACGAATATAATTTCTTTGGGGATGTTAAAAAAAAGCTAAAGCTAGATGAACAAGAAAGAAACTAAATAGTCGAGGATCGTATCCATCTAGATGCCATACTTAATGGGTCTTTGAAATCCTTATGCAATGTGTTGATACTTGAATGTGACAGTTTATAGAATAGCTGAATGGAGATTCCAAGGTGTTTGATTGGCAAACATATGTATGTTCGAGTCGTGGTTGGGTGGACTGGCAAAGAATTATGGAAGCCATAAAGAATCAGCAAGAGTCAATTGTAGCTCAAGCATACTATTATCCTAGATTGCAGAAGTTGGGAGCAATAATCTTTTGATGTAGAAGAGGGTCACACATACTATTATATGGGGACATTGGCAAGTTGATGTGAGAGTGTATGAAAGCTTAAAAACAAAGCAAATGGCACTACTACCCTTTACACGTGCCACTCATATATACCCCCATAGCAATTAATGAGTTTTGACTTTTTTGGACATGTTTGTTCAGGGATGTTCACCATTCCTAATCAATGAATTTTGTTTTTTTGTCCGAACGAGTGGGGCAATGAAGTGTGGTGTTTGTGAAACGAGTAGTGTTGGTGCAAATGATAAGGGGGGGACGACAATAGCAATTAGGATAGGGGTGAAATAAAAAAAGGGGAGTGCCATATTCTTTGATGAGGGCGAATTTGGGGCCATATTCTTGGATGAGGCGAAAAAATGGGGGGCTGAGTTTAGCGAAAGAAGCGATTTTTTTTGGGGGGTGAGGTGGCATGCAAAAAGCAAACAACAAGTGGAAAGAAAAGAAGCATGCCAAGCGAGCGCTCTAAAAGCAAAGAAGAAGCAGAAGCAAATAAGACAACTAACTATTCATGGCGAGAAAACACGCATCGTCTCATTCATCTCCTCCTCCTCAACACACAAGAATCAAAAGAGTAGAAATTTCTAACGTCAGACACACACTCTTTCTTTGCATCATCGCCTCTTTGCTATCCACCTTCCTCTGCTCTACTCAGACATGCTTCAGATCCTCTCCAACTTCCAATTACACGACCTCCACTCATAGATAGGTGATTTTGTCAGTAGCTGCAACAAGCCCCATCCGCATGAGCATCTGCTAGTTTGAGGATTGAGAGTTTGATTGATTTGTGTAAGCTTTCTTATCGAAATACTACGACTTTTCTGGTCTATCAACTCAAATCTCTCTCCCTCTCATTGCCCACGTTACATACATCAGAAAGCTTGCAATGCGATGGCTAAGACAATTGTTTACGGAAGCCTCATATACCGGATTGGCTCCAAGCGACCTTTGTGTGGTTATTGTATTTGAAGAAGCTTAATAACGATCCTGCCTTAGAAGAGAGTATCTCCCATCTAATCTCTCCAATCCCTGCGGTCGCTCTCGGTAAATACATTAGCAACGGTACCGAAGAGATCGCAGGGTACTCCCCCATTGCTTGTCTCAACAGCACCACCCTTTTATCGGACTTCTTCTAGGATTATCGAGGAATCATGGACCCAGAGGCTGGGTTGTTTTTCATATTGAAGTTTACTCTGCTTCCCATTGCGAAAGTGCTAGTCATGTGCGGATTTGGAGTACTAATGGCTACTCGCTCCATCAATATCCTCTCTCCGAGTGGGATCAAGTTGCTTAGCAAGGTAAAGATAGTTGAAATCTTAGAAGCTCGTCCTAATCGTGCCTAGAAGGGTGATGCTTTCTTTTGCATAACTATTTCAAGAATGAGTTCACCTTGTTTGTAGTTGTTCCCTCAACTTATTCGGGCCCCTTGCTCTGCTTTTCAGCTCGTGTTTGCATTGTTCCTACCGTGCCTCATATTTACTGAATTGGGAAGTGCGATTACACTCCAAAAGATGCTTCAATGGTACGTTTCTTATTTCACTCGCTGCTCTACTGTACCATATACGAGCGCTTTTTAATCACCGATATAAAATTTATGTTGATGACTTGTTCATATCTAATGCAGGTGGTTCCTCCCTGTGAACGTGGTTCTAGCATCCGTGATCGGGTGCACAATAGGTTTCATTGTGGTGCTTATTGCCAGGCCACCTCGAGAATTTGCGAAGTTCACAATAATCATGGTTGGCATTGGTAAACCAAGAGACCTTATTCGTATCCTTTTTAAATTTTGTCAGGCACCCTAGATTCAGCTTTCGGGCACTGAGTAGGCTCCCCGCTAACTTTATTTTCTGTTGAATTGAAAGGGAACATTGGGAATATTCCCCTTGTCCTCCTAGGTGCAGTGTGCCGGGATGAAAGCAATCCGTTTGGAGATCCTGACAGTTGCAATAAACATGGAGTTGCATACATATCCTTTGGACAATGGGTATGGTAGTATGATGTGATTCATTATTGCATCTTAAGGTGTTACACCTTAAAAGTTCTAGACATTGAAATTTATCCCTTGGTGGCTTTTGTAGGTGGGAGCAATGATCGTTTATACTTTTGTTTTTGATATGCTGTCTCCTCCTAAGGATCTAGATTGTGGCAATGCAAAGCCCAATATCGAGAGCGGTGACTCAACAACGATTCAACTTTTAAATGCCGAAGAAAATGGAGTCAATGGTTATTCCCTTCGTCAAGCAATGCCATGGTGGAAGTCGAAGGTCAGGACATCCTTTTGTGAGCTTTGTTTTGAACTCTGAAACAATCAAATTTGTTTGGAAAAACGATGAAATTCAAAACGTTGGCAAAATTGTAGGCAGATTGTTGCATCTTTCTGCCTCGCTGGTTCACGCTGAATACTTCGAATCTTGGATTACTTTTGTTAGCCTTCTTTATTATAAGCCTTCATTTTCCCTTAGACTGAATCTGACCGATACACAAGATGAAGACCTTCGTATTCATGTAATGCTTGTGTGGATGGATGTCTGAGAGGATTTATTGATGCAATCCATGTTTATGAAGTCACCTCGGTGGGATATTGCAGTAGCTTGGTTTCAACATTGTGGCTTTCCCTTTTGTCTTCATATGATAAGGTCGAACATGCTACTGGGTTAGATTCGCTAAACAATTATCAAGGATCATCGTCACAATCATACGGCACGCTTCATCCAAGCATTAGCGGAGATAGATGCCTACTTTTGTCAGGAGCACATTGAAGCTAATGGGTCAGCAGTATTTCAGATGTGACCAAAACTCATCAATTGGTTAAGGCAATGTAATACTGGCCAACTTCAATAATGATGATGCATTGCACAAGTCTTAATCAGTTGTTAAAAGGGTTCCACAAGTCCTGACGGTAATACAAGGAATAGGATGAGTACGGAGAATTAACAGTCACAATAGTTAGCATATTCCATATTATTGGCATTTTCCTCTCGCATTATGCAGACCACATCATTCTGTCCTGCAAATCTTCCTCTTGCATACAAGCGGGAGTCGGGACAATAGCCATAGTGATTTGACTGTGCACTCTTCCTCTTTGCAAGGCTGACAGTTTCTAGTTTTTTTCCTGTCATTGCATTCAACTAGTTTTGTGCTTGAGATAATATGTGTTTTAGCTGACCTTCAGAGAAAGAGGATTGAAAAGATAGCAGGTGCCACTGAACTCCACTTGGTGATTTTAAGTTACAATGAAATATATATTGGACAGAAACACAGAGATGAATGCAGGGAGATAGTGAGGACATCAACCGACCAGCCTGTTGGCTGGTTGGCTAGGCTGGTCGGGCTGTTTGCTCAGACTTAAGGGATGACCTGGAGGAGGTTGAGAGGCTGCCTATAAAAGGTGCCTCCCCCAGCCCACTTTCCATGCGTGTTGCTGCCCTTTGGAGCCCCAAAACCTGCCAAATATGCTGCGTAGGAGCTGCAATTGGATGACGAGGCAGTTGTCACTGCAACCTGGGCTTGTAAGTTGAGTCTCATCTCATGGAGCCAAGTTATAGGTCACATTACTAATGGTGCAAAATCTCCACCGACTCAAGAAGTCAAATCAAATAGACTTTTATGGTAAAGTAAACTCAGTTGAGAAACCCTATTATAGTCTTTCTTCAATCTCTTACCATGAGGACCTAGCTCACTGCACTCTATTTTGTTTTTCATTATCACATTTCTTGTATTTTTTTTACCAGAATATCCTTTTCGGAATGCAAATATGTATGGGAAAACAATTCGTTTGGGAAAAAGTCTATATGAGAGAACTGTAGACTTTCTAATAGGCTTTAGTTCTGATATCTAAAATGCAGATTTGAGGCCTAGGACAGAAGATTTTGGTGACAAAGAGATGAAGATTAAAGTTGTCAGGAATCAAAAGTCGATTAAAAGTCATCTTATTGACTATTTTCAGATTCCACTCTGTTTGGGAGATGCGACAACAAAAAAGAACTTACTAAGTTAAGGCCATAGCCTTAATTTTTTAAAAGCAGGGCTAGATTTGGAAAGCACGTGAAAAAGATAGATTTTTGAAGAAAAACGGCTCTCTCTAAATAGATTTTTTGAAGAAGCTTCAAGGAGCTATGCACTAGATTTACATATAATGGGATCCATCTTGCGGATCTAGAGAAGGCAGCGTGCTATTTCTAGCTGATATCTTTGTTCTTGTAAAAAGGGAGGACATAGAGGATGAACCTTTGTAGCTACACTCGCCCCATTACTGAAGTGAAGAAGATTACAATTGGGCAGTGCTCCTACCTGAGGAGCTGTTGAAGGGCCTCAAGACACCTAAAGGACATATTGCATCTATTCCATGCTATTGAACAAACTAATGTACGCAACCATTCATCAAGAAGTGTGCAACTTCATAACCCTAACCCTAACATTGTTAAAAGGTCTCATGAGACTCGGCAAGAACTCAAAGGCACAGTGAGTGACCCAAATAAAAGGCTTTCTTGTGATCTCAACAAGGATAAAAACCATCTTCATATTGATTCCTTCAGCTTATAAATGATCATGTTAGGAAGAAGAAGCAGCCTTCCTTGGATTTGTGCTGGCTAATAAGAAGACGGAAATTTGTATTTCCGTAGAGAAAGTTCGACCTGGCTTACAAAGATGGCAACTCAGATAAAACAAGAGACAAAAGGGTGACAAAGAGGACAAACCCCAAGGTGGCGATGGGCCTTTGGCCAAAAAGATCAAACTAAGACCACTTAGTGCAAATTTGATACATTTGATGACTTTTAGATTCTGATGTCTCTTACATAGCAACAGTTAGTACAGAGGTTCTTAGTAGAACAAAGATGCTTCACACACTTTAGCTTTATAGATCTTTAAGGTTTGTGTCAATGTCAATAAACCTTCATTTCTCTCTCCCTCCTCCCCCTATGTGGGATTGCTGCTAGTGTGCACTGAGAGCAAGGCATGTTATGCATCAAGGTTATCACTCATCCATTCCTATTGGAGACAGTAATAGTATTACATCATATCATATCCCCCATCCAATCTTACATACTGAGAGATTATAAAATGAGAGGCATATACTTATCTTATGCTCGGATACTGATGAGAACATGAGCAAAGCTTTGCTTACAAAATGGATTTTCTCGGATTTCTAGCTTTTATACATTTTTTCTTATGAAGATGCTCTCTCTCTCTCTCTCTCTCTCTCTCTCTCCTTCCTTTTTTTTTCAAATGGTTGTCGAATTGGAAAATTGTACATATTTTTTCTTATGAAGGCATAATACATGCTCTACATGAACCCATTATGTCTAATTTGGCTCTTCTCTTGATTTCAGATCTCTCAACTTGTCCAAGCTTCGAAAGAAAGGATTACGTATATACTTCAGCCAGCAGTGATTGCTTCAGTGAGTTTCAAAATGCTTCATATTTCTTTTTACATTCTTAGTTTAATAAGTTATGCTTTGATGATAACAACAAAAGGAGCACCCCTGTGTCTTGTCAAAAAAATTGTGCAATAGAAGCATCCGCACATGTCGTGTTTTGCATTTGTCGTCCAATTGAATTGGCAGATTACACTTAAGATGCTGTATAGAAGCCATGTTTCGTGCTTGTTTGTGATTCCGTAAGGCTGCTTTTCTGAAGTCCACAAACCTTCACAATTTTCCAGGCAGTACTGTAAGACATGTTTGTTGCTGCATTGTACATAATAGTCTTGAATTGTGTTTGGAGGAGGATATGAGATAATCACTAGGGAACTCATAACCCCCCCCTCCAATTGTGTTTGGAGGAAGACTTAGGAGAGTCCAAAAAAGGGGAAAGAAAAGAAGAGTTGCTAGGGAAGACTTAGGAATCGAGTCTATCAGTCAAATGGAGTACTGAAGCACCAGCTATCCGGGTGCTTTTATCAGACAACAAAGAAGCACACTGATCAGCACCATTATGGAGTCTTATGACGAGCAGCATTTTGTGCTAGTTTGTCTACCTTTCTGTTAATGTGGAGACTCAGTGGCACTACTGATTGTGCTGGTTTTTCCGGGTCTTTTCAGATGCTAGCGCTGATTGTCGGTGCCACACCATTCTTGAAGAATTTGTTGTTGACGGATGATGCACCGCTTTTCTTTTTCACAGACACTCTGAGCATCTTAGGGTAAGGCCTCAACCTACAGAATATTACAGAAATTCCAGCACGGTTCATGATTTGGTCACTGAACATTTTCTTGATGCAGGGGGGCCATGATACCTTGTATAATGCTAGCCCTAGGAGGAAATCTGGTCGAAGGTAAATCATCCTTTAACACAAATCTCTTTGAAGTTCAATGATAATTAAATTTTTAATTTTATTTTCAGCTGCACATAGAGACATGACGCAAAAGTACACCTGCAATCTTTTGGACTGAAAAAGGCTTCAAAGTTGTTTCCTAAGAAAAGGTTTGGAATGTTTGCAGGTCCAGGAAGTTCTAAGCTTGGGCTTCGTACTACAATCGCAATCACATTTGCACGACTGTTCCTTATACCTCCAGCAGGGATTGGTGTGGTGATTTTGGCGGATAAGCTGGGTTTTCTCCCCCCAGATAACCAGCTGTTCCGCTTTGTTCTTCTTTTGCAACATACGATGCCATCATCAATCCTTGCAGGTGAATTGATAGTGTTCTCTTAAAATTCCTTCCACTGTGCTCACTCTGTACGTTCTCTACCGGCAGCTCGGTATCAAAGATATTGTGATACTGCAAATTTTTTCTCACTCTGTCTGCTGTACTTGCTCTTTGTTCATTGAGTCAGAACAAACACATTTTTTCGTGTTGCAGGAGCTGTGGCAACGTTGAGGGGAGTAGCAGACAAAGAGGCTTGTGCGATTCTTTTCTGGGAGCATATTTTTGCTATTTTTTCCATCACAGCTTGGCTCATTCTGTACTTGAAGTTTTTGTTTTAAGCCAGAAGGTTACAGATATCACGTCAAATACCTTGCATCGAGAGGACGCAAATTGATGACGGCCTCTCTACGCCTTTGTGGGCTGAGGTCCAAATTCGTGGGAACAAGGTGCCCACCGAGTAACAATTTTCCATTTGAACGAATTGTGAATGCACACTTCCATTGTCTGGGAATAGATCCTAAAACTAAATAAAATTGGTGCGCCTCGAGTCGTCATTAGTTTCTTATTCCATTGTTGCGGTACTTCCTATATATTTGCAATGGTAATCGCCCTTAATAACTAACTGCCAAACTGCATAAAGCATTTGCCAGTTTTCTCCAGTTCTTAGTTAAGAGCTGTACCAACCTTTATTCAGGAGGCAGTCTTTTCTTTTTTTAATCTGCTCTTTAATAAATTTCCTTTTCTCCTTGAAACCAAGATGAATTTCATTCATGTGGCCATCCCAAGAGGGTGCTCGGCAAAGGGGGTGAATTGATGAGAGAGAGAGAGGGGCAGAAAAAGAAGAGGGATGATTCAAGGGATACAAATAGCAAGTGTAACTTAGCCCAATCATAAAAATGTGTACAAAAATTCATGCAAATGTAATTTCTAAACGAGTGGGCCGTTAGTATAGCCTACCCATCCATGGTAGGCCAAAAAGAACAATTTGCCTCGAGTCTCTTTTAGTGGCTTTATTGAAACCATGGGACCTTTAATCCCAAAAAATGCTCTCTTGAAATAGGCAATTTCAAGACTTTTCATGAAGAGACATGTGTTGGAGTATAGAAAATAAAGATTCAAATAGAAATAAAGATTTAAATAAAAATGCTTTAAATATTGACCCTCTTGAAATAGGCAATTTCAAGCCTTTTCATAAGAGAAACATGTTGGAGTATAGAAAATAAAATAATGATGGGCAAGTTCTCAACCAATCAATTTTAGGGTTGAGCGTGTAATGGATTTCACTATGTAAAGATAAACCATTTTATGTTCCAAAAGATTTTGCTAAGACAACATGGTGCACAACATAATGAGTAGAAAAGAAAATGGAATTAACTTTTATGTATGTGGACTTTGTTAAAATTTGTTGGGCCTTAGAAGGCAAGGTGTGAGCAATGATGTGCTTTACTCAGAGGTGACTTTCAAGCAATAACATATCGTTAGAGTACAAGTCTCAATCTTTTAATCTAATTGAACTTGAGTCCATGCTTATTTAGTCTAGCTCTTCACGTGGGTGTACAAAGGATTCATCTATCTTAGATTGGTTTAGGCATAGCATAGATCCGAGGTACTCATGTTTTCACTTGGTATCTAAGCATGGTCATGCCTTTTGCTATTGGGGCATCATTCTTGTGTTGAGATTAAGAGGCTCCTTAAGTGATTTGGAGTGAGGGTCTTTGTGAGTGTGAACATTCCGAGAGAGAGAGAGAGAGAGAGAGAGAGAGAGAGAGAGCATTCTTTTATAAATGTTCTTTGTGAGGGTGACAGAGAGTTCTTTGACTAATTGTGTTCTTTACATTAAGGGTTCTTCAACCTTGCACTCCTCTTTTTTGTTATTTGTTTTAGAGTACTCTTTCTCTATTAGTCCATTTTATTAGTAGCATTGACCTTTGCTACACTAATCTACTTAGTCCAACCTACACTACAATGACTACCAATGCTAGCCAGCCAATAGCTGCTTGGTAGGCCCATATCTACAATGAGCCTATAGTGATGCAATGGTCAAAAGTTGCAAACAACTATAAAGTAAAGAGTCAGTTAACAAAAGTGCAATACAATGAAGGTAATCTCGTGAAGCAAATAGCCAAGCGACAAATGATCAGAAGCAAAGATCCACCGTAGAAAAAGTACTACAGCAAACGAGGAGCTTACAAGCAACGTATAAGAAAAGAAAAGATAAGATGAGCAATATATGACACACTACAGAATGACTCAAAGAAATAGAAAAGCAACTAAGCTACAAGGACGACGCAAGCAAAGATAGACATGGCATGCTTCTAAAGCAGTACCTAGCAACACCAAGAGGTACCACAACACATAGCCTCCTACATGCAACAACATTTGACAACAACAAGCAATGCAGAACTTCCATCCACAAGCTCCAATGGACGAAAAGGTGCAACATGGCACAAGATAAAGTGACATGGTAGTACACATAGAATAGTTATAAGCACATTTTTCACTAGCATTTGCTGCCACATTAGCTGCTATGCTACACTAGCACACCTCTTTAGTGACACATAATTTGCATGTGCACTTGACTGTCACATCATCCTTTTGGCCCCACTACTTCATCAAAGTTTTGCATGCCATAACTTTTGATCCAGAAAGAATTTTCAAGTGGGACCTCCCAAAAGGAAAAGTGGGGCACTCTCTTCTCGTAAGTAGTAAAGTTGGGTAACGTGGGTGACAAGGAACTTGAGACTTTCTTCATATTGGATCATCAGCCATCACTATGAATTTATTGTAAGCTCTTTGCCAAAGTTTGCAACCCTCACTTTGTCATAGCCTCATGCAGTTCTGTTTATGCCTCCCACAGGCCATCAAGCTCGACCTGCATCTTCTTTTGCTTTGTCTGAAAGAATTTGGCCTCATTGTAAGAGACCTTCGTGTGATAAATATGTTGTGCTCCTGCCTCTTATGAATGAGGGCCTGGGAAGAACCCAATGCGTAACCATGTGTTGCATTGTGCGAGTAGCTTCTAACGCTTTTCCTCGAATCTCTTGCCAATCCATCACCATTATCACATCCCAAGGCATATCATCATCAAAATGGAACAAGGGATTAATGCCCTCACCTGGTAGCACATGTTCGAGGGGGAGGGACTGGATTCATGTATATCAAACCACTGAATGCTCTGTCATGTATCCTATAGGTTAGAGAGACCTCATCAATGTGAACGACATGACCTCTCTCTATCAGTTAGGCCGCCATGCCCCAAGTGAAGTCCTGTTAGGTCCGTTGCATCTGAGCAGCAATCTGTAGTAATCCTAGCTACTCTAAGCATTGGGACAACTCCATAAGCAATGGCCGATCGTCTTCAAACCTCCATCCATGCAACAATGGCACCCCATCCACCTACATCTGATTTAGCCAAGGGCCGATGGGCAAACCCCCGTGGTGGAAGACCAACTAGAAGAAGTACCAGATCTTCAATGGCCACCGCCTGGACCATAATCATGGCATTGGATCATAACCCTCACAGATACCCCTATCTTGGAGAACTTGCCCAACCACCTAATATCTCCCAAAATCTGGAGACCTACCCATTGTTTGTGACTCGAGGATGGCTACGTCTATCTCTCATCCTCTACCTCACCCCTCAAAGATGAGAGATGGCACCCAAACACGCCTTTATCTCTGTGGGAAGTTTGCTCTACGCCTTGGTCCTAAAGCTCTGGGTGTCGAATAAGGGGCTGGTGCTCAAATTCCTCCCTGCAGAAAGGTCTAGCCCTAATGAGTCCTCCAGCCAGTCTTTTCCATACCATAAAAAGGGTCCGCATCAATAGGGAGCCCTTCACCATAAGCGGGGCCTATGAATGAATCCATCGGTGTGATTGCTACCACTGGCCACCTTTGTGAGGTATATTCTTGAGAAAGGCCTTGCTGAAGGAGGAGCTTTCAGGGCTCTGTACTTGGGGTGAGACCTCACACAACCAGCTTGCCTAGAAGGGCTCTCCTCTCTGCATCTCTAGATCAATGATGCCCAAACCACAAGATGCCTACGACCTGATCACCATATTCCATGCAAATCTAGCTTTCTATTCCTCTTGCCAACAAATTTGGCCATAGCACCAAGCGCCTGAACTATCCCATACAGCCTCTGGGGAGGCACAAGCAAGAAGCACTGTACCAGGCCAAGGTGAGAAGGACCTCGTTGGCCAGTTGAGCCCTACCTGCTAAGGAGACTTTGTCTTGCTCTAGTATATAAGCTTGCGCTGCACACTCTCTAGAATGGGGGTGATCTATCACCTACAAAAATATAGATATCCATGTGGTATCTCAAGCATCTCTCACTGAATCCAATGAAAGCCAAAGGCATCCCCCTTTATCAAATCTCCTGGACCTCCTCTGCCCATATCAAGAAGCCAATAGAATTGGTCTAGCTGATCCGAGTGCTAGAGATCTCACACTAAATAGCCAAGCATGCCATAATCGTCTCTAGGCTCACTACTATGCCTCCACATGCCCCAAGTGAAGTCTTGCTCGGTCCCTTGCATTCGAGCAACAATCTATATAAATCCTAGATAAATCCTCTAAGGATTGGGACAACTCCATAAGCAATGGTCGATCGTCTCCAAAGCTCCATCCATGCAACGATGGAACCTCCCAACCACCTGCATCTGCTCTAGCCAAGGGTCAATGGGCAAACACCCATGGTGGGCGACCAACTAGAAGAAGCACGAGATCTTCTGTGGCTATAGTTTGGACCATAATTGTGGCCAAAATTGAGATCTCACCTCCATGGGCATCTACTGCTCATCCTAGTGGCTGTGTGTGTGTGTGTGTGTGCGTGCACGCGTGCATGTGTGTGTGTTAGGATTAGGGATTCACTCCTAGAAACAGGTAGTGGTTCTATCCTGGTGAACAGAAATTTGAATTTGCAATTCTTTTTTAATATATAACTTTATTAAAATTATATGTATATATATATATATACACAACTTTAAAAAGATGGATCTCCTGGCGAACAGGATGAGAGGAGTCCAGTGTCAAGGATTGTTACCTGCATCCATCCAAGAGAAGAGATGTTAGTATAGACATAACTTCATCATGGGACTGCAGGTGTCATTATCCTTGACTGCTTGTTATCTCAGTCAGGAACACCCATCCATAGTTAACCCAAAGATTCAACATCTTAAGAATGTGGTTTCAATTGAAATTTTTGCCTCAAGAGAAGATATATATTGCAATATTTTAAATGGCAGAGCCCAAAATCATACATATAATAACCTGTAGTTTATCACCTTATAACGAAGTTTGCTTTAAAACATGATTCTTTAAAACATGATTATATAACACGGACCTATTAAAACTGTCTTTTTTTTTTAAAACTAGCAAATATTATGTGAACTGCAGGTCATATAAGCAGCCTGACAAACATCAGTTTTGAGCAACAACAATTAATCAAGGGATATTATGGGCATCAGTGAGAATGATATGTGAATTGTTGGGTTAGAGCTGGGACTACATAATCATCATTAGATAGATGGTGGTATGAATCAACACATACTATGAGAGCTACAAGTTATAACAAGCCTCTTGTCAAATTACAGTTTTGAGCAGCAATTAAATGGACATAAGTGAGATTGATGTGTGGACTGTTGGGCTAGGGCTAGGACTGCATAGCCATCATTAGTTGGTGGTATGCAAGACCAGACTCTTAACTGTTCGTACCAAAATAACTACAACTTAGACAGAAAAAAATAGAAAAAACAGCAATCTTTACTTGTCAATGGATTCAAATAATGCAGGAACATACATGTGGCCCTAGCCCATTTTATGAAATATGGTGTGCATGAAGTCATTTATGCAAGCAGATTACTAAGCAATCAATACTTCACAAGCTTATGAGAGTAAGGAAACAAGGGAGAGCTCACTACAGACCAATATTATGGGTCTGAATGAGTAGAAATCCAAAGTTAAGAGCTACAAACATAGAGTCTAGCAATCATTATTAAAGATAAAGGCAAGCATTCACCACTTCACATATCTTTATGAGATTAAGAAACAGGGAGAACTCACTATAGACCATGATCATGGGTTTGAGTGAGCAGATATCCCTGGTTAAGAGCTATATACAATGAATCATGTAGCATTATTAAAGATAAAGGGATGACTCAAATGCATCAAACCCAAAAGGCATTCAACCTGTAAGTGCATAAAAATAAGCTAATCAACCATAAGTTACAATGCATTCATATGAACACCAAATATTATCTACAGGTTCCCTTATCATGGCTGATCACCAACACATAGGCCAACACTTAGATCAAGGACCTGATTTATTAGACACCTAAGATGGGTTAATCATTGCTAACCAGCTCCATTAAATAGACATGCAAACCTCTAGGGATGTCACATTATGCATCCTAGCTGAAAGGATTTCAAAGTGCAGTCTTATGGATAAACTGTAAACTTGGACATGCATTATCATAGCTATTATTCTCTAAATGACCCATCATTATGGTTAACCATTTTTTAATAAGCCAACAGTTAGATCAGACTTTAAATACTAGAGGAAATGAAATACTGAAATATACAAAAGGGGTTAATCATTGCTAACCAGCACCAACAGATGCCTTGCGAGTTCGGCCATTCTATTATAGAGTGAAAGGGAGATCCTTTAAGATCCTTTTGAATGGACCAAGCGACTAAGAACATTCTTAAATCCATAGTTTATAAATCTGCAAAGGCACTCAAAATTCTACAAAGACATATAGCTTGGCCATTCAGAAATTAAGGGGCCTTTGATATATTAGAACTTGAGAAAAAACCGGTTAACAATATGTGCTTTGGACAACATATACTAGTTGGAAATCCAACGTATGGCTAATGCTCAGCCATCTAGCCATATGCCTCATCGAGCTCCATTTCAGCCAGATTAAACACTAAACCCATTTAAGTCTGCATATAACGCATCTATTCTACCTATTATGAACGGCATACTGAGACTGCAAAGGATGTAAAAGGCTGCTGTGAGTACCGTAAACGGACATAGCAAAAATTTAGAAGGCAAGAAACAAGAGACGTAGTTACAATTGATATCCGGTAGAGGATAAACGTGGACTATATCAGACTTATCAATCTAGAAGCAAATCAATGACAGTTTGCTACGGATTGCAAGAAATCATGTGCATTTGTAATGGAGATAGGGCATGAAAACGAGCTAGATAAGATGGTACTGTCTGCCTAGCAGTTGCCATGAACCAAGAGTGGTTATGGCAGCATGCACAGAGTTAATAGAGGGAGCGGGACCTGAGAAGTGGATGAGGCATCCTCAACTACGCCAACCACTTCAGAAACTATGACATGAGTTGAATCGATAGTGTCCATCTCCCAGTGATCAGTATGCTATAAGGATCAAGGAAGTGTCAAAGGAGTATGGAGTAGGAGGGAGTGAAAGGAAAGAAGCGAGGGATGAAGTGAGTGATGTGAGATAGGAAACGAGGGAAGAGCGGTAGGCTGGCAGGTAAAGAGAATAGAGAGGTGTGGGAAAAGAAGGTAGCGTTGCAATATGTGAGGAAAGAGAGGAAGAGGTGAAGGGGTGGCGCGAGCATAGATGGTGGATGAAGTAGTCGAGCGCAAATAGGTAGATGGAGGAGGGAAGAGATTGCCTTCTTGCTTTAGAGGAGCTAGGCACAAGTGGATAATACTAAGTGGGGATAAGTAGTCGTTAGGTTACAAGATACGGGTGAGGAGTGAGGGTTAGATATAGGCTAGGTAAAAGCTACAGGGAAGCCATTACCGTAAATGCTAGTTATGGCCATTAGCCAGCTAATGTCAGTCACCTGCTATGTACCATATGTCCAAGTTCTCTTCTTGACTAATATTTTAAAAGCACCTTAGGGACCACTCCAACTAGTCTACCTAAGAAATCGATGGGAATCCAAGGGGAGAAAAGCTAAATTAGTACTATACCATTTTAAAGGTTCTCGATGACATTTTTTACAAGCGCGCTTTAACTGGTAAAGGAATAATTATGGAGGATAGGAAAAAACATTCATTCCAATAGACTGATAAGATATGGTGATATTATTTGAGGATAAATCCTAAGAGATTTACTACACCTAAGGTGGGAGCGGGAGAAACTAAGGAATTACATTTGGTTGATTTAGACTAGACATAGGAATTAAGTTATAATTCCAATTAATGTCATATGTAGGATGTTAGAAGTGATAGTAGCTATGTGTTGGAATATCCGTCGTACAAATAAATATTAACTCATATAACTAATTGAGCGTAAGAACTGGTAGTAGATAAAGCTTAAGTGTGTGTGTGTGTGTGTGTGAGGGGTGTGTGTTGATGCCTCCATTTGGAGCCATTGTCCTATCTGAGTCATGCACGAGACGATGGCCACCTCCTCCATTCAATCTAAGTGTCCCTCAAGGGATGGCAAGAACCACTCTCCCAAATCCCTCTGGACCTCTTAAAGGGGTTGTCCATCCTAGAGCCAAAGGCGCCAATGGGGGAGATCCTGGTTCAAAATGCTAGGTGGGTCAATGTGTACCACCTTGTCCAAATAGCCGAATACCCTCATCATGTGCCAGGTTGCCATCCATGTTCAGGTATCCCTTGGCCACTAACTTTAGAAGCACTCCAAGCCCCATTTTGAAGAGACTGGCTCGATCACTATCTCGTCGGATCATAACCCTCACGGATACCCCTATATTGGAGAATTTGCAAAACCACCTAATTTCTTCCCAAATCTAGAGACCTACCCACTGTCGTGCCTCCAAGATGGCTATGTCTATCTCTCATCTCTACCTCACCCCTCGAAGATGAGAGATGTTACCCAGGCATGCTTTTATCTCAGCAAGAAGTCTGCTTTATGCTCCAAAAGCACTAGCTGGGCCACTATCCAACTGTACCTAACCTATATGGGTCCATTGGCCGAACGTAAGACCATCTTGGTCCTGAAGCTCTGGGTGTCAGATTAGGGGCTAGTGCTCAAACTCCTCTTGCAAAAAGGTCTAGCCCTAATGAGTCCTCCTACAAGTCTCTTCCATACCGTAAAATGGCTCCGCATCAACAAGGAGGCCTACCCCTTAAGAGGGGCCTATGAACAAATCAATCGGTGTGACTACTGCCACTAGTCACCTATGTGAGGCGTATTCTTGAGAAAGCCCTTGCTGAAGGAGGAGCTTCGAGGGCTCCGTGCCTGGAGTGATACCTCACACAACTAGCTTACCTAGAAGCATGCTTCTATTTAGACTTAGCAGTAGTTGAGAGTGATCCCTACCTTCTCCACCCAAAACTCCAACTATACCAATGAATGGCCTAGTAGCTAGAGAAAGCATTACAAAGTATTTTCCATTGCTCAAAAATGATCATCAATACAAATATGGTCATAACCTCTTCAAAATACGTTAGAGTCAAGGGTTCTCAAACCAAAATGACCATTGCAACTCCCTTTATAAGTTTTGAGTGAATAATACAAGAATGGAGCCTTGGATGCTTACAACACATGAAAATGGAGGTCTTGTACCTCAATGGAGATGGAGACGTTCTACACATGCAATGCCTCAATGAAAGCAAAACATACTCAACCTCAACACCTTTAACAATCATCTTCCATAGCTAAAAAATGAACATCAATACAAGTATGGGCATCATTTCTCCAATGCATCTTAGAGTTAAGGGCTTCTCAAACCAAAATGACCATTGTGACTGCCTTTATGACTTGTGCATGAAAAATATAAGAATGGAGCCTTGCATGCTTACAAACATATGCAAATGGAGATCTTATACCTCAATGGATATAGAGATGTTCTACTTAACAGAAGCAAAATGCTCAACACCTTTCACAATCGTTTTCTAACTTCATCAAGAGGATATAGGCCTCATTGGTGTTTGGTTTTATACATTGTGAAAGTTAAGTGGAGAGTGGGGAAGAATAAGTGACACAGTACCCCATAAAACCCTACAATGTACAATTTTATTGAAAAATCAATATTAATGGTATTATAAACAGCTTTATCCCTTAGAGTGAGGGTAGGGTTTTCTTTTAGGGTCCTCTCTAGACCTTGGTTTATGTTGCAATTCAAACCATTCTTAACATTGGTGGGGGAGCGTTCAAGGGGGGATGAGAGGCATGGCTCCAATAGTCGGTAACACATTGAGCACCAAGCGCTTGAGCTATTCCATACACTCCTTATGGAAGAAAGAGCAAGAAGCATTGTACTAGGCCAAGATGAGAAGGACTTGGTTGGCCATCAGAGCCCTACCTACTAAGGAGACTTTGGCTTTTGCTCTAGTATAGAAGATTGTGCTACACACTCTCTAGAATGGGGCCGATCTATTGACTGCAAAAATATAGATACCCACATGATATCTCAAGTACCTTGCTATCTACCCTTATGGAATCCAAAAGCCAAAGGCATCCCCTGTCTCATATCTCTTGGACCTCCTTTGTCGGTATGAAGAAGCCATGTGCCCTCCACATGCAAGGCCGTATCATCTTGAACTTGGAGTCCAATAGCTCCTCCTCCTGCTGGATTGCCATATCATCTTGAATTTGGAGTCCAATAGCTCCTCCTCTTGCTGGATCGGAAGCCTCATATTGGTAAGGTTGGTATCCTAAGAGCGTAAAAAATACCCAAGCTCCTCACCACAACAAAAGGAATAAGGAAGGGGGTGAGAGGGAATCCCTATCATATCGATGAAGAAAGAGAAAATGCATCTCCCATGTGGCCATCAATGCTAGAATACCCTACATATAAAGCTAAAACCCCTTGATTTAGCTATATGAGAAACCCAATCTATGGATGGTTCCCTCTAGGAATGACCACTCCACCCTATCATAAGCCTTCTTGAGAAGGATAGATAAAGGCTTTGACTCCTCCCGAGCTCAATCCACTGCCTCCCACCAGAAGGTAAAGATGTTGTCCAAGATGCTGCACTCCTGAACAAAACTTGTATGTGTGTCATGAATGATATCAAAGAGGTGAAGGCTGACTTGCAAGCTCAATACCTTGGCATAATATCTTGTATGTGGTGTCGAGTATGGTGATTGGCCTCCACCAGCAGACATTCCACTAGTAGATGTGTGACGTATCCCCCCCTTTGGGATCAAGCAAATCTAGCCCCAATTCAATGACTGGGGAAGTGATCCTGGGTCAAAGTCGTAAGCCAGCCACAATGGGGTAAGAACAAGCTCCCAAAAGCACAAAAAGAGAGTTGGGCTCAAGCCATCCTCCCCAGGGCACTTGTGGGGTGGGAGGGGCTTGAGGACCTCCCAATGCTCCTCATCATTAATGGAGCCTCTAACTACCTGCTCACTCGGTGGGACTACTATCAAAATCTGACCCCACACTGCCTTTCGAGCTACCCATACCATGGAAGACTCCTGCTTGGACTTGAACAAATATTGATAGAAGTCTGTGGTCATCTCTAGAATCTCTTGAGGGCCCGTGTGCATCGCATCCCTAATGAATGTGGCCCAATTATTTAGAAGAAATGTCTGGTCATCCTGTGTCCCTGTTGAACCCATCTAGCTTTAGAGGAGTGGTACGAGAACTCTACATGTCCAATCTCTGTGACTTGTAGGTCTATCCTTACACATGTACCATATGCTATACCTCCCCCCTCCTCCTCTTTTGAAAAAACAAAAAACAATTCCTCTTATGTAGGTGACATGTAGTATCACCTTCCTCCCCCTTCTCCTTTAAAACAAATCTCATTTCTTCTTATGACAGGTGACATGTATACTACACCTCCCCCCCCCCCTCTCTCTCCTTTAGTTAAAAAATCATTTCCTATTATGTAGGTGACATTATCATATGCTACACCTTCCTCCCCCCCTCCCCTTTAAGAAAAATAATAATTTCCTCCTATGTAGGTCACATGTAGCATACCTCCCCCCCCCCAAAAAAAAAACCCTTCTCCCCTTCTTTTTTTTGAAAAGAATCTCCTTAGATGGGTGACATGTAGCATACACTATAGTTTTCGTGCCCTTTCCTTTAAAATAAAAAAGCATTCCTTCTTATGTAGGTGACATGTAGCATACACTATCTACCCCCCCCCTTCTCTGTCCTTTAGGGTGGGGGGGGGGGGGGAGCTTTCCTTTTATATAGGTGACATGTAACATGCACTACACCTTGTCCCCCACCCATACCCCACCCACAAGAATCATTTCCTCTTATATAGGTGACATGTAGCATACATTACACCTTCCCTCCCCTCTCCTTTTTTTAAAAACATCATTTCCTATCATGTAGTATATGTTACACTTTCCCTCCCCTCTCCTTTTAAGAATTATTTCCCTTGTTATTAGGGAGCTCTCTATATTCATAAATATAAAGTTGTTCTCATATAATAAAGTTTCTTTTTACTTCTCTCGCCCAAAAAAAAGAGAGTGACATGTAGCGTATGCTTCACCTTCCCCCCTTCTCGTCTAGCATTAATTTGGTAGCATAACATGACATAAAAGTGCCCTTTTGATGTTTTGGCAAAAAAATCACAACTTGATGTAGATTTTTTTTTAAATGATTTCCTCTCTTGAGTTTTAGGTAGACTCATAGTACTAATTTTTTTAAAATATGAGGAGCACAAAAAACCATTACAAGTGATTATAAAATTCTCACAAATGTATGGTAACATAGATTTTCACCTAGGCAGTAAGCTGATTTGAAACTTTGTTTAGCATGATTGAAAATAAAAATGATTGCAATGAGCTACTATTTTTTACAAAGTGTTTATAAGTATATCAAATGCCTAAGGGTGACAAAACTTTGTTAAAATTTTATTTTGGCCAAATTGATTCAGCAATTAACAAGAGTGATTAGCTTAGCAAGTTACATTGTAAGTCGCATTTCATAAATAAGCATCATCTTTATTTGCTACACATATATGCCACAAAGTGTCATATCTTAAAAATACCAATATTATATAGCCTTTCCTAAAACTAAAAGAGATCAAGTGCTCCTAATCTGAACTACCAAAACAGGTTTCGCATTAAATCTCAGATTTTTTAAATTTTAATTATCCCGTATATAAGTGTTTTGCATATAACTTTTTTAATTGGTATCACTCATTCATTATTAGAGGCACTCTATAAGTGTAATTTAGATGTTTGAAGGTTCTTATGATTTCCTTTAACCCTTGTATCTTGGAATTAGCATGAATTACAACATAATGAACAATCAAAATAAGGTTTGAATTTTGTGTTCTACATGATATTACCTTAAAAACTCATGCTACTTTACAATATCCTAGGGAAGACATATACAAAGTATGGTTGAGTTCAAAACTTGTTAGGCATATTAAAGAATGTGCAAAAGATCAAAAATTTTCTCATTGTCAGTATTCATTAAAATTACATTTGAGGCCATAGATCATAATAAGTATGATCATCTAGGTCCAAATAATTCTAGACATAGGTGTTATAGTTGTCCTTAGACTCTAGGACTTAAAAACTCTTTAAAAACTCATTCTAATTAAGTAGTATGGCCATTTTACCTCAATCCTAAGAAAACAGCTTGAAATTTCGACGTTAGGTTGATCTTAGAACTTTTGGTAGAACTCAAAGTAATAGGTGTACATTCCAATCAATAACAATTCTGAAATTTTTTCAGCATATAAGCTCTACTGGTGGCAAATAATCAAAACCCCCAAATACCTTATTAATGCCTTTTGAATAGTTCTAAGAAGTGGCTAAGTTAACATGACATAAAATTGCCCTAGGACATTTTCATGTCCTTCTACCAAAGTAGTGCTCCTCCCAATGCTAGCATTAATTTTTTGAGTCCAAAAAGATACATACATTAAAATGAATAATGACCAAGGATTTCATAAAAAGAAATGAGGTAGGTAACTTTTTGAGTCCGAAAAGATACATACATTAAAATGCATCATGACTAAGGATTTCACAAAAAGTGTAGATGGTAGTTAACGTTCTCATGGAAGAGCACTCCCAATGGGCTCCCAATACCCATGGCTCAGCCTCTACATTTAGTAGGCTACGCCTTACGTTTGTAGGGAAAAAAGAGGACTCCCCTTGGCCCCCCACTTCTGTTTGTGAGATTTTGCTTGAGTAGCTCTTCTTACATGCATAGGCAACCCACGGAGGTGATGAAGTTAAACCTTTGTTGGCTACTAGCAATGTGCTAGAACTCAGTTGGGAGCATTCACCATTTTACAACTTCTTCCAAAGAGTGGTTCTTCCAAAGCCGCTCGTCAATTACTCAGGAGGCAAAGGGCTATAGGAAGGACTTAAGGAACCCTCCCTTTAGCAATGCGTCATTGGATGGATTTGTCATCGTGATGATAGTAATTTAATCCTTGAGTAAAGCTTCAAATGCCACTTTTGAGTAACTATTTGCGAGCTTGCTTATATTCCTATTTCAAAGCAGCCCAATTTTTTATGTAGTCTTTCTCTTTTCCAACGTACTTGGGATTTCTACCAAATTTTGGCCTCTATATAAACCCACTGAAATCTACAGCTATCATGTATATAATGTGATTTGCGTGTTGTATGTAAGGGATTCACCTCTCCTCGTGTTGTGATTTTAGGGCTTTGACTATCTTTTGCTCTCCCATCCTCTCTTTCATGTCGGACATATACAAGTGATAAAAGACTTTCTTTAAAGGCTGGAAGTATTCCTCTTTGCAAGCATGCCTTTGGCTTGTGGTAAGCATCCCATGATCTCTGAATGAGACCTTGACTGACCAGACACCAATTTCTTGAGCCAAAAGATTATAAGCTGATGCAGAATGTCATGAAAATAGATTAAGCATGCTGAACCATTTTATTTCCCATTATCAGCACTTCTGGATTGCTTTGATTGTATGGTTGGTTTTCAAGCATTAGTAGAAGGTTCTTTTCTTTGGGGGGGGGGGGAGGGGGGGGGAAAGAGCATGCTGGACCATTGTATGCACAATAATACGGACCAGATTACAGACTGGGGGATGCTCATCTTAATATAAACCAGTGCCGTGCCCCACAAGTAAGGACACCTACAATCCGAAGGGGGATAGTGTGGCACGTCCAACAACAATGGTAAGTATATCCCTCTTTAATTCTTAAGCAGACCAGCAACCACGCACAAGTGCTGTCAGAGGTCCTAATTGCAGACGCATGGCTAATGTGCATGGAAAACATCACATCATTGGTAGATAAGCACCACATCAACCAGCTGACCAGGTCCACTCCAACTGGTCAGGTGAACCACGGGGAGCAGAAACAAGCTTGATTTTGGGTAAGCTAAATAGGCTGCTGGCCAATAAGTACGTTGACTTTTCACGTTATAAGGCCACATCAGACAAATCCCAAATCCATTCCAGTTGCAGAGAGCACACCTCTGAAATCATTCCAATCGCTAGAGATGAACATATAGTATGCAACGAGCTGGTTCCATATGCAATCCTTTATGTAAGATTTCTGTGATCTTTCATTAACCATTGTAAAGTAGAATTCTTTCCTCGTATCAACCCCAAACTTATCACAAATTCTAATTTCAAACATATCAAACAACCACGGACCAGTCTTTCAGACACGACCACCATTTCATACTGTCGTTTCAAATTGCACAACTGGTTCTAGGAGGGGTATCCGCACTTTGCTAGCGTGAGTAGGTAGAACTTCTTTGGTGCACATTTACTTCTTTGGTGCACATTTGTCCCTTACCTTTCCCATCCGAAAAAGATATAGACCACAACCTGATTCTCTTACAGAGGAAGATTTTTAGTTTGAGAATAAATTTAAAAAACCAATACAACTGTTGAACCCAGCACGATTTGGAAACTGTCCAGGTATTGGCTTCAACCAAATCTGATTTACAAATTGACCCTTTCTTAGGGTAACTGAGCCAGGGTCTTTCTTGAAAATTCCTCACGCCACATAACAATGTGAAATGCTTCCAAACAACATAAATTGTAATATAAAAATCTACAAAGAATGACTCTCAGCATTTTTCAAGAGGTGGAATCTGACAGGCTTTAACACTTAAGGATAGGTCATAAAGTTAGTTTTGGGTGAACTGCCAAAAGCTATGAAGCCACAAAGTAAACCTCATTGCCCTCGGAACTTGAGTTACACATACAGATGCTATTTTGAAGGCCGTGCTCTTCAAAATTGGTTAGTTAGTTCCTTAAAGTTAGCAAGCTATTAGGGGCAATTGTCTAAAAGCTCCCAAAACCTTGAAGCATGACCATAATGTGCGCTCCCAGGACTTATATCGGGGAGTAAGTTAATGGGGTATGGTGCTGTGTATTTAAAATTTGAAGCGGTACAATAGTGCCTGCACACAGAAGACATGTACTGGTCAGTGTCATAAAACACGATCCAGCACCTGATATGAAACTTGGATAAGAAAGAGCTTATAGTGAGCAATATAATGAACGCTGAAATATCATGTCCCTTAATGCTAAAAACGTTCATTACAGAAAAGTTTTTGCTTCATATATGTCACCATGCAGTTAGTCCCAAGGGAACTACTTACCAAATTCCCAGAGCATTTCCAGAAATGCGTGTAAATCTGCCCGAGTGTCACTTGCGGGTGAAGGACCTCCATAGCCTCGCTTATCTCATTCGGTTGTTGTCGTACATTGCCATCCAACCTGGCCTCTGGTTCGCGAGTTGAGTTCCCTATCAAAAGCTCGAGTTCTCTAGTTGGCATTGGCGATAGCCGACTCAGAAGGAACTGAAAAAGCATTCAGTTTGGTTGATTAGATCAGAAGGACACAGTAGACGTGCTGCTGAAAGCAGGGATCAGCAGGTGATGTGCATTCGACTATCCATGAAAGATCATGAGTTCTCTTTGTATTTCAGAAAAGCACAGATTTGGTAAACTTGATTCTATGATAATTATACAAATTATACATACCATCAGATATCTCACCTTACAAATATGCTGTACAGTGACATTAGCAGGGCAGCAGAGATTGGGTTTTTCCAAACTCGGAAGGTATTCCTCATTATCAAACTGGTGAAAAGGTTCTAGAGTAAAATGCACGTCAAACTGCAAAGCCATTAGCCCTCGAGAGTGAGCACCATCGGACAATAATCTCAAACAATTTTTGATGCACATTCACGATTCATCGCAAAAACAATCGTTCTCAATAACATGAACTGGCAGGTCACATCAGCAGACATTTGAGGCTGCTAAAAAGGCAAAGTCTTCTTCAAAAGAAACTTCTTCCTTTTATATGTTTTCTTTTAGGAAAATATACTTACCTCAATATCATTCTCTAGACGAGTTGTAGTAGAGAAAGATTCAAGAAGAACAGCTGCACGCATGCAATGAAGATGTCTGTTGCTGCCACTGATTGAGTTTCCATAGCGCATGTGACTCCGTGCGCCAGCCCTCGCCCATGAAATCAGCCCATTTCTCCTCCCTGGACCATTAGTTGATGTCTCTCTCTTGACCTTCACCTGGAGGGTTTCTGTCATTTCGATAGCATGATCCTTGTGAGCTCGTTCCTCATCACTATATGCCCTAGGCAGATTGTTTGAAGGCCGCCTTCTTCTTCGCATCCGTTTCTCCCTCAAGGCATCATCCCCTGTTAAAACTTGTTCATAAGGTGCCATAAGTCCATCTTGGTGAGTATCACTCAGTTCATAGTCCCTTTCTTGGCTGGAGCTTCTGTTCTGGTTGTCAGTGTGGCGAAACCTGCTATGTGCCTTTCTAACAATAGCTGCAGCAGTGGCCTTGGCAGTCATGCATCGCCTGGCAATGGCATCTGACTGACGAAGGGATGTTTCTGCAATACTTTCTTGGAGCTACACACCAGCTATAATTTGTGAGTAGACTTAACATAAGACGTTGCACTAGCCAAAACTTATTTTTTATTGTATATCATCGTTTGTTTGTTGGATTCTACAGCACTGAGATTGTTTCTTCCATTAGTAAAGGCCCACTTTATATGAATTGCTGAAAAGCCAAA